>NC_064618.1:36512712-36813650 GCF_023898315.1 Schistocerca nitens | reverse complement strand
CATGAGTCCCCTAGAACTTGGAACTACTTAAACCTAACTAACCTAAGGTCATCACACACATCCATGCCCGAGGCAGGATTCGAACCTGCGACCGTAGCGGTCGTGCGGTTCCAGACTGTAGCGACTAGAACCGCTCGGCCACTCCGGCCGGCTGAACGAGAAGATCTGAGGAACATTCTAAAGGACAACTTAGAAGTTTTTTGGCCGAAACCAGGGGCTATACGAAACCTCCAGTACGAGTTCCAAGTGAAGGTGAAAGGGTACAGTACCGACCGACATTGAAAATAGGTACAACATACTTCATTATTTTTTCAGAACAACACATTTTTTTTTTTGTAAAATAACTCAATCTCAATTAATACAGCGAAGCCGGATACCAGTGTGGGAAAGAATGACAATTTATTTATTTAATTGATCACATGTGCACTCCCACAAAGTAAATCCCTACATCCAGTTTGGTGAGATCTGTGAAATGAATGAATGTATGGTCGTCTGCTAACCGCAGATAGTGAATGTGAATATATCATCATCTTTGAGACGATCCTTTGGCCACCTTTGGTGGGACCAAAGAGATGAAATTTACCTGAGCTTTGAGCGCCTGAAATGTGGCTGACCAATACGGTAGCAAGGTGCTCCCCCCACTTCGACAGAGGTGTGAGAGGACCTAGAGAATGGCCATGTTTCAGCACTCTGCCGCTGGATCTTGTGCTGTTAAGACCTGTTTTAGTTGTGCTCCGTAATGACGAAAGAGTGGAGACATGGTATGCATGTGGAATATTTAAGAGTAGTTTGAAATAATAATTTCTCTATTTCAGCAACTTTTGTGTGGAGAATTAAATGTCAGGCAGGTAATATTAATGGGATCGTAGTAATCTTCGGAAGTGACCAACGGTCACAATGAAACCACGTGTACCAATAAGTTGAAATACTTCCATGTGCTTAAGTTAAGCTGAATTACTAGCGTGTGTACAATAAGTTGAAATATTTAAGAAATAGCGTGTGTACCATAAGTTGAAATATTTAAGAAATGGTGTGTGCAGGACTTGAAATTAGAGACGAGTACTTCCACGTGGTGAGTACTGTGTGAGTCTCAATCTGTGTATGAGACAAAGGATAAAGAGAAGTACTCGTCCATGGTATCAGTTGAGGACTCGCGTGTGTGATGAATATGTTCTTAATATTACTTTGCGTGATATGATTCCGTGTGACGGTAGATTCAAACTCTGAGAGAGAAGCAAGGTGAGTCGGCCGTCTATCTAGAACCCCACTTGGCTTGCATTGCACAGGAAGACGTGCATATATCTCCAGAGTTCATAGTAGGAAAGTAGAATTACGAAGTGGGGCAGTGTCGTGTGAAACTGGGATAAATATTAATTGAAGTGGGAAAGCTGAAAGTGATAGTGTTATATCCTAGCCAGTAATGCAAACCGAGCCCGCTGCCAAAAAGGTTGGCAGCATCAAAGTCCGGACGCCGTCCGCATAAGCAGTAGAGATGGGGGATCCGCTCTTGAACTAATTCATAGAGTTGAATCTTTCAAAGGAATGAACAATCAGTGATTCAGAAAAAAAGAACGGTAGCTCCAAACGATTCCCACGGCAGAGAGAGAGAGAGAGAGAGAGAGAGAGAGAGAGACGGAGCATATCAGCAGCGCCTCTGCTGGTCAGAGCACAGTGCACGCCACACAACACAGCCAGCGCCGGCCTCTGCCCTGCTTCTACCTTGGCTGCCTGCATTGTGCAGTGCCCCATTGGATTTTGTGTTTCACATATGCCGTGCCGTCTCTGTGCGTCGTCTGCCGTGTGCAGTGTCTGGCGCAGGTTAACTTCGCATCGCACTCTGTCGGCGATCGTTTCAGTCGCACGTCCTGCCCTCTGGGCAGTTGATGCGAGCAACAGGACAGAGAGCCACCTAGCGGATAACATAGGAACTACTTGCAAAAACCTGCTCGCAAGGGAATGGACGATTTGGCTCCGAGCGTGTGAGTTCACCGCTTCCCCCAGCCTCGGAACTCGCCCGCTCAACGCTCACCCCACCGTCTCGACTCTAGCCAGAGCGTTGAGCAAAGCGACTCAGGTGTCACTCTGGTCTCTGCGGTCTCAGCTCATGCAGTAATACAGCTCGCGGCTCGACCTGCTCGACTCAGCGCCTCTGCATCGGAGTTCGTCCCCACTGGATATTGTTCTTCGTAGTAATACCGCTATGTATATTACATTATTATGTTATGTATACATCAATCGTTTTTATTTTATTTTTATTTGTTTAAACTGATTATATCAGGTTCCTGATGACTCCTCTTACCATAGGATTTTTATTATGGACACTCGAATTTACGCTTTAATTACGAGCGAACCGATAAACGAATCGCAAAATGTGATACACCAATATTTTCCTTGTTTTATTCTGCGTAAGGCTATATGCAGCACTTTCGTTTTACAGTCAAATTTATATATTTTTTTGTTATTCTGGTACCGATTTTGCGATTTCAGGCGTCTTCGGAAGGAAACGTTCACTTTAAAAATATATGGCTTGCGATGTATTTGTATGAGGTTAATGAAATTTTAATACATTATAGCCAAATATATTGTTAATGTAAATCTCAAGTTACAACATTTTCCGATCACCCAAAAAACCACGATAGTGCAAAATACATCAATAATCAAAAACTTTGTCATATCGTGGAAATTTCAATAAACAATACAAAATTCTTACTCATTATGTGTGTTACTTCAAAATAATATCAAATAAGATCAAAATACAGGTATAGTACTGGAATAAACCAAGTTTAAAGGGCAATGTGCCTTCCATTTATTTTCTATTGTAAATGAGTGGCGAGTCATGAAAAAGAGCTAATTCATTTCAGGGAGTGAACAGTTCTGATCCAATCTGTGAAAAGAACAGTTTTGCCCATCTCTAATAAGCAGCGCCAGCGAAACAGGAAATCGCCGCAAGTCTGCACGCGCCACCGCTGGCTTCTGGCTTCCTAAGCGCTGGAGTCGCGAGCGCTAGGACAGTTCTGGATTCGCCGCTCAGTTGTAGACTCGCCACCGAATTGTGTACCTGCTAGTCAGTTGTGTGTTCATCGCAGCAGAGTTGCTGTTTGTCGTCAGCCGACGCCGACATAGCCGCACCAACTCGAACTAGACAGGTTTCTGTAGACCATGTTCACCACTGTGTTCTGTATCGTCGTTAATAAAGATAAGTACCGACTTTCATTTAATCCGAGTGTTTGGGTTTTCATCTTTCTGTTCACTGTTCCAGCGGACCGGTCGGCCCGCTATTAAAAGTGTGGCGGTGACTTCGTAGGCCGTTTCTACAGCGAAGTGTTGTCGCTACGAAGGCCGTCACAAAACTAGCGACGAGGACTTCCGAACTCGTGTGCAGGGCTGGTTCAACTTGTTTCTTGAGATAGAATTTTGGGGGCTGGTTTAATTTGTGTTCACTATGTCTGCCGAATTACAACAGTTGATCTTGTTACAGAGTCAGCAAATACAAAGTCTGGTGGAAGCAATCGCCAAACAAGCGGCTAATCCACCACCACACAAGGAACAAGCACAGGCAGCACCGCCTTTTCGTGCTTTTGAGGCATCACGAGAAGAATGGCAAGAATATTTCGCGCAGTTGCAGGCGCACATGTCAGTCTACAAAATCACAGGTAATGAGCGGCAGCTTTATTTAATTTCCACTGCAGGCGTGGAAGTCTATAGACTACTTTGTAAGTTGTTCCCGGAATCCAAGCCAGAAGCTTTAGACTATGACGTTGTTGTTACCAAGCTTGCTGAGTATTTCGAGTCGCGAGTTCATGTGGCAGCGGCCAGATTCAAGTTCTTCAGATTAAAGAAACTGCCACATCAATCTAATAAACAGTGGTTAACAGATTTACGGGGCGTCACCCGTCAGTGCCGATTTAATTGTGTGTGTGGAGCTTCCTACAGTGATGTCATGTTACGAGACGCTATTACTCAAAACATTGCAGATTCTCGTATTCGTGCTGCTATCTTGAAGTTGCCTGACCCGTCATTAGAGACTGTGATGAACATTATTGAAGCCCAAGATACTTTTGACTATGCTGAGTGTGAGTTAGATCAGCCATGTATTTCTCAAATTGCCTGTGCTAAGCAAGTTATGTCACGCCCGCGGCCCCACCGGCAGAGTCAGACTGTAAACACTAGCCGGCCGCGTCATGTTAAACACATTCGTCAGCCGCGTGTGCAAAATGATAGACTTAAGTCTTGCCCTAAGTGTGTTCTTGCTCATCCTCGTGAACGTTGCCCGTTAAGAAACGCGGTTTGTCACTTTTGTCAAAGGAAAGGACACATCCAGACTGTTTGTTTGCGTAAACGCAAGAACAATTCTAGTGCTGCCCAGCCCATGGATATTCATGTTCTTCAAAGCCAGCCCGCCCAGAAGGTCGCGTTTAAAGACTCTTCCACGGTTCGTGTGGGTAATAAACTTGTTCGCAATAAGCCACCCACCCAGCCCTCTGCTATGCGACCCGAGCGTAATTCAAACGCTGTAAAAAGTAATGTACAGACTGCAAGTGAAGCGGGAGTTGTTGTTCCACCCGCCCAACCCACGAGTTGTCGTAAGCAGCGAACACGCGCTAAACGCGCTGATTTTGTGCCTTCCGCCTCCGCTGCACCGATCCAGAGACAGTGTAATAAACTATTTGTGAAGCTGCGCATCCAGGATAAGACCTTCAATTTTCAATTAGACACTGGTGCGTCTGTGACTCTCATAAATAGTGCTACGTATGCGGCTATCGGCCGCCCTAAACTTTCAGCGGCAAAACATTCTTTGGCCACTTATAGTGGAGAACAAATTCCTGTGTTAGGTGTATGTACCGTGCCAGCCACATTCCGTGGCAATACAAAAACAGTTTCCTTCACAGTGCTCCGCGCTACAGACAGTGTAAACATTTTCGGATTAGACTGTTTTGACTTGTTTGGCCTGTCTATCCAAGACAATGTGTTGCAACTTAATTCTGTTGTTGTTCCTCAAGACAGCATAACCGATTTGTGTAAACGATACAGTGACATATTTAAAGACGAACTCGGTTGTGCTGCGAACTTTGCCGCTCATATTACGTTAAAAGATAATGCTCAGCCTCGATTTTTTTCGTGCTCGTCCAGTGCCTCACGCTCTCCGGGCACCTGTAGAAGATGAACTTCGTCGTTGGCAAAACAACGGTGTTATTCAACCCGTTTCAGCGAGCCAGTGGGCTTCTCCCTTAGTTATTATAAAGAAACCGTCTGGCAAGTTACGTTTGTGTGCTGATTTTAAGTCGACAGTTAATCCTCAGACTGTCATACATTCTTTTCCTTTGCCTAGACTGGACGAGCTGATGGATAAGTTAGGGGAAGCTCGTTTCTTTTCCAAAATTGATCTCCGTGAAGCATATTTGCAATTGCCCCTCGACGAGCAATCACAACAGTATTTTGTCATAAACACGTCGTTGGGGTTGTTCCGTTTTCTGCGTTTGCCTTTTGGTTGTGCGTCAGCTCCAGCTGTTTTTCAGCGTTTTTTGTCCCAACTTTTGGCTAATGTGCCATCGTGTTGCAACTATTTAGACGATATTGTTGTGTCCGGTCGGACTCCTGCTGAACATTTCCGTAATTTGGAGTGTTTGTTTACAGTGTTGTCTCAGGCAGTCCTACGTTGCAACATCGATAAATGTTCATTTTTCCTTACGGAGTTGGAGTATCTGGGACATGTTATTAATGCTCAAGGCATTCATCCCTCCCAGTCACATTTAGCAGCTATTCGTGATTTGCCCGCCCCTCGCAATCTGCATGAATTGCAAGCAGTTCTTGGCAAATTGACAGATTATATTAGGTTTATACCTAATGCATCACAGATTGCTGCACCGTTGCATCGTCTCCGCCGTAAGAATGTTCCGTTTGTGTGGTCAGCTGATTGCCAATCAGCCTTTCAGCAGCTTAAAGAGGCTTTATTGAATGATCGTTGTCTGGTCCATTACGACCCTAACAAGCCTCTGGTGTTAGCTTGTGATGCTTCTTCTTTCGGCCTCGGTGCTGTGTTGTCTCACCGAGTCGGTAACACCGAACGTCCTATTGCGTTCGCATCTAAATTGTTAAACAAAGCTCAGTGTAATTATAGCCAATTTGACAAGGAAGCGTTGGCTATTGTGTTCGGTGTCACAAAATTCCATCACTACCTCTATGGTAGACCATTCTATTTAGTCACAGATCACAAGCCCCTGACGTCGCTGTTTCATCCGTCTACACCAGTTCCTCAGCGGACAGCTCAGGACTACAACGTTGGGCTCTTTTGTTATCACAATACCAGTATGAGATACTGTATCGCCCTACAGCTCAGCATGCAAAAGCTGACGCGCTTTCTCGATTGCCGATTGCTGCGGATGAGGTCTTCGATTCCTCTGACGACTCTTGCCATCAGATTGACGCCGATGAGCATCAATCCCTCCGGGATTTTCCGACTGATTATCGTCAGGTGGCACGTGAGACAGCTACGGATCCTCATCTGAGTTTACCATTACGTTTTGTTCAACGTGGTTGGCCGTCCAAGGCAAAGGACATATCGGTTCCTGTGGTTCGTCGCTATTATCCGCAACGTCATCTGTTGTCTGTTTCGCACGGAGTTTTGCTGTTACGCACCGAGAATGACCAGCTTCGTGTAGTGGTTCCACAAGTGCTCCAATCCAAGGTCCTCGACTTGTTGCATCAAGGTCATTGGGGAGTGGTCCGCAACAAGCAGCTTGCCCGCCGTCATTGTACATGGATCGGCATTGATAAGCAGATTACGCAGATGTCTACAGATTGTTCGACGTGTGCCGAACACCAAGCTGCTCCGCCTCAACGCTATTTTGAGTGGGCACGCCCTGCCGGTCCCTGGCAGCGAGTACATATTGATTTCGCTGGTCCATATTGGAATTCTCGTTGGCTCATCGTGATAGATGCATTTAGTAATTTTCCGTTTGTTGTGCCCATGCAGTCTACAACGTCTGCACAAACTATACAGGCGTTGACTTCAATTTTTTGTATTGAGGGTCCTCCAGAAGTTTTAGTGTCTGACAATGGTCCACAATTTACCTCTGCTGAATTTGAAGGTTTTTGTTCTGCCAATGGTATTCGCCATGTTCTTACTCCGCCGTTCCCCCCTCAATCGAATGGTGCAGCGGAACGTTTTGTACGCACATTCAAGGATCATATGGACCGCCTTCGTGCTACGCACTCTCGTCAGCAGGCCCTCATCACGTTCCTGTCGTCGTACCGGACCACGCCACGCGACGGCCCTTCGCCTGCGGAGCTTCTCCACGGCCGTCGTCATCGCACCCTACTACGGTTGTTGCACCCCCCGGATCGACCCGCCGCTTCTGAGCATCACACGCGTTTTCAGCGCAACGACGCCGTTTTTTTCAGAGTTTATCACGGTCGCCGTCGTTGGGAACGTGGTACCGTGATACGTGTCCAGGGTCGCGGTTTTTATACTGTTCACGGTGCTACTGGGGTGCACAGGAGGCATCAGAACCAGTTGCGCCGCGCTGGCCGCCCGGATTCTGCCGCTCGTTCTCTGTCCACAGATTTGGTCCGCGGCGGGTTCCAACCGCGCCTTCCGACTTCGCTGCCGCCCCCAGGGCAGCAGCAGCAGCCGTCGCCGCTGCCACGCCGACAGCCCGTCCCGTTGATGCCTCCCGCGCAGCTTCATGCGGGAGCGCCCCGGGTGGTCGCTCCGGCGCCTGCGGTCCCTCTTCAGTCGCCACCGCCTTCGGAGCTGATGGACGTCGACCCCTCAGCCGGGCCGCCTTCCCAAGCGGTGGCTGTGCAGCCTGTACTGCAGCCGCTTTCCTTGGGCACCCCCAAGGAGTCTGACACCGCAGCGCCTTGTCCGGCGCCCACTCAGCAGCTGTCGACGCAGCGTCAGGAGACGCTGCCTCTCTTCGTGGATCCCGACGCCCCGTCGCGTCCAGTACCAGAAGCTGCGCCCGTGGTCACAGGCGTGCACCCTGACCTCGGTTTTAAGTCGGTGTTTCCCGAGGCCCCGCGCAGCCAATGCTGGGGTGCGGACCGGGGACTGCCACCGAAACAGTCTCCGCCCCGGTCTCTTCTGCTACGTCTGCGGCCAGACCCCTCCCCCGCCGTCGACGCTCGCCACGTCATTATTCAACGACGGTGCGGCGATTTGGGGGGGAGGAGTGTTATATCCTAGCCAGTAATGCCAACCGAGCCCGCTGCCAAAAAGATTGGCAGCATCAAAGTCCGGACGCCGTCCGCATAAGCAGCGCCAGCGAAACAGGAAATCGCCGCAAGTATGCGCGCGCCACCGCTGGCTTCTGGCTTCCTAAGCGCTGGAGTCGCGAGCGCTAGGACAGTTCTGGATTCGCCGCTCAGTTGTAGACTCGCCACCGAATTGTGTACCTGCTAGTCAGTTGTGTGTTCATCGCAGCAGAGTTGCTGTTTGTCGTCAGCCGACGCCGACATAGCCGCACCAACTCGAACTAGACAGATTTCTGTAGACCATGTTCACCACTGTGTTCTGTATCGTCGTTAATAGAGATAAGTACCGACTTTCATTTAATCCGAGTGTTTGGGTTTTCATCTTTCTGTTCACTGTTCCAGCGGACCGGTCGGCCCGCTATTAAAAGTGTGGCGGTGACTTCGTAGGCCGTTTCTACAGCGAAGTGTTGTCGCTACGAAGGCCGTCACAAAAGATAGTGTTGTGACTATTTAGTGTTTTGTATTTCTTATTGCAGTGTGATGTATGTCATGTAATTTTGGTATGTGTGGTTTGCATGGGAGAGTAGCGAGGTAGTTTCAAAAGATTGGTGGGTTAAGCTTGTTCCTTCTGTATCGCTCGATCTGGAGGAAAGTTTCTTGATGATGATTGTGAGAGTCGAAGTGTGAGATATAATAAAAGATCCACCATCCTTTCCAGAAAGTGCACTGTAGCGTTAAATAATTACGAGACCATAATATAGAAATTCACTAATGTAAAGCCATGCCCACTGGGCGGAATTTCTCATGTGTTATTGTTGTAGGTTATAGAATTTGTGTGTTTAGGTTAGAGATTTTATCGGAATAAATAAGATAGTCAAAAGGAAAAGATTGGTGGACTTTTCCTTCGAATTGTATGTTGTCATAATGTCCCGAATTTATAATGTGTGGGCCATTCATATTCAGTGCGGTGGCCACGTGTTGACAAAAGCCGTTAAATAAAAGACAAAAAGAAAATGTGGTATTGCCAGTGCGTAGTGTACAGTCAGAGTTCTGTAAATTACTGATTGTCAGATGCGTGTTTCCGTTGCGTATTAATCATATAGGAGGATAACTTGTAACTTAAGTGAGTACTAGAGTTCATGTTACTCGATAAATAAGAATGAATCCACTCGCTTGGCAGACCACTCATCTTGCAGGCCTGACTGCTTGATGCCACAGTATGAGCAAGGCATGTGGGTGCCTCTCAAAGGAACATCGAAAGTTTAGAGTTACTCCAAGCCTCATTCCATTGGCTATGAAACAAAAGGTCACTCGTGAGCTACAAACTATGTTAGACAACGATGTAATCGAGCACGCGACCGTAGCGGTCGTGCGGTTCCAGACTGTAGCGCTACATCGTCATACTCTAGCCCCATACATATAGTGACAAAGAGGGACGGTTGGATTCAGTTGGTTCTGGATACACGCCAGATCAACACGATCATTGAACCCGAAACCGATAGGCCAGAAAAATCAGAAGAATTATTACAGAAATTTTATGGCGTCACCGTATTCTCTCCGATCGACCTGCGTAGTAGTTTTTGGCAGCTCGAACTAAAACCTTCCTGTCGGCAATACACAGCGTTCCTGGCCTTCGGACGTAGCTTCCAATACAAAAGACTGCCGTTCGGGTTAAATGTATCCTCGGCTGCATTCATCAGAAGCCTAGATACGATCCTGCATTACACCCTAAAGGATCGGATCACGACATACGTGGATGACATCATTATCGCCGAAGCCTTGTGGGAGAAACATAATGAAGAACTGGGGAACCTATTGAGTACTTTCAAAGCATACGGTGTCACGGTAAATTTAGAAAAATCATGCTTTGGAAGGTCTCAGGTAAAGTTTTTAGGCCACATAATCTCCGCCGAAGGGATCTATCCCGACCCGGAGAAATTAGAGGCAATTGAACAGTTCGCCACCCCCACCACCAGAAAGCTAATTAGAGGCTTTCTAGGTTTATGCAGTTTTTACAAAAAATTCATAAACCTAGACTATCTGGCTACCCCTCGTCTCTGTGCCCTTACGGGAAAGAAAACACCTTGGGTGTGGGAAGAGACAGCTGAGACTGAGTTCCAAAAGCTAAAGACTGCTTTAGTAGAAGCTCCCATACTATCGCATCCGGACCTCAGCAGAGACTTCTGTATAGCTACAGACTCAGCGAAAACAGGATTGGGTGTAGTAATGTTCCAGGAGTTTGAGTCCGAGGGGGGCATCGAAAGACGGAAAATCGGTTTCGCCAGCAGAACCCTGTCTAAATGCGAAAGGAACTACTCGGTAACAGAACTAGGGGCATTGGCTGTTGTGTGGGCGGTTGAGAAGTTCAGGTATTTCCTGTTTGGGAGAAAAACTCGCGTCTACACTGACCATAAAGCGCTAAAATTCCTGCTAACAGCCAAATTACACCACGAGAGATTAGGAAGATGGGTACTTCATGTGCAACAATACGAATTCTCGATCGTACACATTCCGGGTTCGACTAATATTATTGCCGACGCACTGTCCAGATCCCCTATCGGATTAACCGCCGCTGTACAAGACGATCTCGAGGAAAGTAATTTTAGCATCTTCTACATGAGGAAGGTTGCGTTCGAGAATTTCGTAACGGCCTCCATGAAAGATATTGCAAGAGAACAGGATAAGGACCCAGTCTTGCGAAAGATTAAGGAACAATGGAGAGATAAAGAACAGGTCAGAATTCGGCAATTTTATATCGTAAGAAAAAACATACTTTTCTACCCTAGGGAAATCGAGGATGCGCCTTGGGTTTTGTGCATCCCCGAAGAGACGATCAATAAAATAATATGGTACACGCACCTGAGCTATGCACATTTCGGCCCCAGGAAGTGCTATCTAAAATTAAAAACGCTGTGCCACTTTAGGAATATGGAGAGGCGCATCAGGAAGGTGCTCTCCGTCTGCTAGTTGTGCTAAAAGTCCAAGCACAACAACCAGAATTCCCGAGCTCCCTTGTATCCGATGATCCCACAAAGACTGAAACAGTTAGGGGCCGCGGATCTTCTCGGTCCATTACCAGGGACCAGTCGTGGTTATTGCTATGAGCTCGTTGCGGTCGAGCTTACGTCAAAATACGTTGCGTTCACCCCGTTACGTAAGGCATCAGCAGCGACGGTATCAAAGGCAATCTGCAGGGACTTCTTATCGCAAGTAGGTAAAGTTGAGAGTATCGTTACTGACAGTGGGCCGCAAGTGAGGGCGAAGAAATGGGTTGAAACATTCGGACGACGCGGTATAAAGACGATTTTCATTTCAGCCTTCCACCCGTCTTCGAATCCGTCCGCGCGCGTGATTAAGGATTTAGGAAACCTTTGTCGAGTGTACTGCGCTAAGCAGCACGCCAACTGGGAGGTTTTCTTATCTGATTTTCAACAGATTGCGAATGAGCTGCCTCACGGGACAACGAAGTTTCCGCCGATTACGGTATTAAGAAACAGACACCCGACAGACCGAGTCAGGGAGCTAGTTGACTTCCCTCCTCGAGAGCGGACGCAGCACAGAGCTGTAGTAAACATGGCATTGGAAAATATAAAGGCGGCGGCAGAAAGACGCAAAAGGTTCGCAGGCAGAGGGGCGAAGGTCAGACACTTTGAGGTCGGACAGAAAGTCCTATTGAAACCGCACCGACTGTCATGCAAGCAAAAGGGGTTCTGCCAGAAATTTTTTTCTGTTTATGATGCACCAATCATAGTAAGAAGGGTGGCCCACCCGAACTCATACGAGTTAGAGTACATTAAGAGTCAACGATCATTAGGGTTACATCATATAACACATATGAAACCTTTTATTGGTTGGAAATGGTAATTTGTTTGCCTTTGTGTTTCTTGTGTTGCTTTAGTGTGGTGTGCGTACTGTAAGACCTTCGGTACACACACCATCAGATTATTTGACTTATCACTCTAATGAAGTAGGCGAGTGTCAGCAATACGTCTCGTGGTCTTATCGTGGCGTGTTTATCTGCTGCCGTTAGGTCAGACGATAGAAATGCTACTTGCACGCTTAGAGTAGCAGATTGAAGGTAACCAACTTTAAACAGAACTTGATTAATTTTCACACACATTTGTTAAAATAATAACAATCATAAACCTTACTTAACTTGATTCTGGATGCTATTTACAATTGACAATCTGAAGTTCCTTTGCTCTTGGTACGTTAATCTTATTCTCACATATCTCTGATACTTGACAAAGTGTCTATACATTTCTCTTCATGGCTATGTACAGGAACATGATAATCTTATTAGGCGCAGACTGAAACTTGACTAATGCAGACTAATGCAGACTGATGCAGACTGACTAATCGGAGGTCTGTACCCTCCTTATAATACCTCGCGTGTTCATGTATCACTGCGCGAGTGTGATCCGCGAGGAGAAAAGGTTCTACGTTAGCACCAATCTCATTGGCTGCATTACATATTGATACGCGGATCGGCGGAAGCAGAATTTGGTCCGTCTTTATGGCAGCGCCATCTGGTAGTGCGGAGACGGACGAGCGCTGCGCCTGCGCTGTTGTGCTTAGTGGGGCGCGCTCTAGTGGGAAAGTTGTGTACGCGCTGACTACGCGGAACTATGTACACAACAGTTAGTAATAAGTTCTTGAAATGACTAGGATTTAGAGTGTATCAGGTATATCATGTTTTGTGTAGTGTCCTATTTTTGTGTCTTGTCTTCGATACAAGAGATCAGCAGATTGTTCAATGATAAATTTGTTACAGGGCATGTTACGTAAAAGATTGTTCTGCAACGGAAAAGCACGTTCCGACAAAGAAAACGGAGGAGCAATGATACGGAAGATATTTGAGCGCCTAAGCGTGCACAGAGTCAGGTTATGGGATGCTGAGAGGTTGAAAGCGACCTACTGAGCCAAGTAAAGGATGATGCGTTCGCGAAATGAAATATCGGAATTTTTTTGCCAGTCAGGAAGAAGTAGCGGCTTGTTTTAGTGGCGTTGAGGAGGCGCATTCTTGAGTAGTCCACGCGGACGTGCGTTGCAGGACGAAGTTTTGTGAGTTTTTTAGGGCGCTGACAGACCGACGTATGTGAGGAGATTTTTGGTCACGGCTCTGTGACGTTCGCCAAGGGCGAGTTTTGAGGCGTGAAAGCTAGATTTCAGAAGCACGTAATGTGTGGGGAGACATGGATTGTAGGGCAAACCTTAAACGAGGCTAACAAATAATTCTAGGAAATGTAACAACATCCGAGTTACGCGACGGAAATTCAAACTATGCTAGGTTAAAGTAGTTAGCTGTAATAGTTAAACATTATGTTTTTTTCTTGTCTATGATAGGGAACGAAAGAAGGAAAATTGAACGTCAAGGAAGATCAAAGGAAGACAGAATCGGACCAAAAGGTACGCAAGGAAGGACTGACAAAGAAAGCCTAAATCCAGAGAAAAGGGTAACATAAACTGCAGAGCGTAAACACAAGGATGTAAGTAAAAAGACGCATAGAGGCACTAACCATTGAATGTATTCTAATGTTACAGACGGGAGACAAAGAAGAAGACCAAGTAACAGACTCACACGAGCACTGCAGCCAAACAACAGTGCCAATTGTTGTAATTGTCTTTTAATAACTGTTCCAGATCGCAGCGAGAATCGGATAGTCGAAAATTTGGTACCAGTATGCAGTTGACTGGAAGTGTTATCTAACCTACATGTATTTCCACCAATTGCAGGCAAGAACACAGAAGAAAAGGAATAAGGTCAACGGAACTACCAAGTTTACTTAGAAAGTAGTAAGTAGAAGGAAGTTAGATGCAGGGGGAAAGGCAAATGTAGTTAGCGCTAGATGGAAGAATGCCATGGCATGTAATTAGAATACTAACAAATGGTCATCCTTCATTCCTCAGCACACCCACTTGCCCCAAACATAAAAGTAAGATAAAAAAGAACGTAAAACGAGATTCCAGCTGGAATATTATTGTTAAAAAACTATTAGTAAACAGATAGAAAGAAGAGTGTAAATGTATATTTTCATAGAAATGATATTTTGTCTTGTAATCCAAAGGCCTAGATAGTTAGGTTGGTATAGTTTATATGTTTTCCTGTTTTTTGTTTTGTTTTTTTCTCTCTTCTTCATGTCTTATATTGTTTTGTTTATTATTGTAATAACAGTGTATGTAACTTTCATAACTGAATTGAGTAAAATAACTCAGTCCTTTTAAATGAGAATAATGATGGAACGATTGACAAGTTCCGCAGTAAATTGAAATATATGGAAAGGTCACGGGAGGTGACCAGAAACAAGGACTTAACTATAATAACATGTAAATGAATGTAAGTAGGGGAGATTTCCATTTGTTTCTAAAATGTACTTTAAAGCTCTGTACGCAGAAACGACAAGGAACTTTGGGAGACTGAACACAACATAGAGAAAGGGGAGCTTACCGGTCACAAGGGACCAGGGTTCGCAGCGCCTGGGCAGAAGGGTAAAGCGGCCGCAAGGAAACACCTTGTAATCTCGTTGCCGCCGAGCAGCGACAGCGTAGCACAATGGGCGACGCCGAAAGCGACAATGCCGAGCCACGCGCAGCCATTTCAACGCTCCAGACAGATAAACACAGCTGACGCACGTCACTGTCCTAGGAATTCTTGGCGAAGGCACAGAACAACATCAGAGGAGAATTGGAAGGCGAAAACCTCACCTAATATACCGTCTGTTTATGGGCGTCGATCTGTATGGCCGTCAACAATAAGAAAAGAAGAGCGTGGAAAACACGCATGATGGTGACACTTAGATGAGGTACAGCAGCGGACAGCACAGCCTAGTATGCTTATCACCCTTGGCACGTCACAATGACTTGGCTTGTCTATCAAGAGGCCAATCATAGCAGCACAACGTCACCATGTTTTTGGCTTGTCTATCAAGAGGCCAGGCAAAGTAATTCAACGTTCAGCAAGCCACAGGAGAGTTGAGTGGCGTACCATCGATGCAGAAAACGAACTGCACCCTTACCTAGCACTCTGCAATTGCTTCATGGCCCTCCCTATAAACAGTGATCCCTAATTAATGCAACAGCAGCACCAGCTGACTGTTAAAAGTAAAACAAATATGAGAACACATTTTTTTCATATGTGCACTACAGTTACACACACAGAAATCAAACAACCCAAAGAACGAGACTTCAGGCAACAAATAGGACAGCCAACATGAAGTTTTGCATTAGTTTGTTTGTGTGCTCTGTTGCTATGTGTTCTTGTGTTAGTTAAGATGTTCCTTTTATGACGATTATGTGTTTATAGGGAACTGATGCCTACTATGTTTTTCATATGTTTTATGTGTTTAGTTAAGAGTTTTTTTCATAACTATGATGTTTTTATATGTTCTAGCGTTAGTTGTGAGGTATAGAGTTTTTTGTTTTGGTTTAGTATATGTGATTAAATGTCTATACTGAAAAAAAAAGAACTTAAAATGAATGAATGACTGCAAACAGAATACAGAGTTGGTATGGATGCTGTAAGCATACGACATAAAACAAATGTTGCTCATCTGAGCGTATGTAAATACTAATAAGGATGGCTGTAATCTGTTAAATATATTATTAGTTACTCTGCCGAAAGACGTAGGACATTTTTAATATGTTTGCTTCAGTATCAATTTTGTTTTATTAGCTCTGAAGAGCGCAATTTGAATTTTAATGTTTTAATGTTTTTGCAGAAGGTAAAGTTTTCTTGTCAGTCAATAATAGACATGCTTTCTTATTTTTTCCTTAAGGCATTGGCCAAGAAACTCAGCTTTTAATAGTACCGTAAATATGGATAGAAGTTTCTTATATCTTGGTGACGATAGGATTTAAGCTTTATATGCTCACATTTTTTAAGGCAGTTCTGACAGTTTTCGGGAAATTTCATATGTTTTTCTGTTAGACATTCAATAGTGACACTTAGCCACGAAATAAGATTTTGATAGGATGTCATTGTAAAGGTATGAATGCTGTGTTTGAGTGGGAAACTAACAATGTATTTATTTATGCTGGTGTTGGCCAGGTGTAAATCCTTGCCAAATCCGCAAAAACAGCTGTCCAATGATAGAAATTTGTCTTACACACCCAGAGATAGAGGGTTTAAAATTTTTATTTGTACATATGACTTACTACGCGTGAAGTAAGCCATACTCCCTATAAAAATTCTTTGCAACAGGAGTCTAATGAAAAGCGTCAAAGCCTTTCATGTTTTTGATTAAAGGAGATAATTTTCAATATCAGTCATTAGTTTATTGCAAATATATGAAGTGTGATGGAGGTGAATTATTGTGTCATTAAGCATCGATAAAGGGCTATGATTCTTCTCTTTGCAAACTTGGTGCACATTGTGCATGAAAGGAATTCTTCTGATGGATTCCTAGCTGGGAAGCCCGGCGGCCAGGTGGACACAGGTAGTGCGCCCACGGGCGAGCGGCGGCCGCGCGTCTATGTCGGCACGCTTCACAGAGGGCAGGCCCCCAGAGGATTAGCGACAGGCGAAGACGCTGCATACATCAACACGCTCCCAAGGAAAACCGTGGACATTCGTACGTGTGCCCGAGACAGCGGAAACTAAAAACTTATAGCGAAAAACAGTTTTGTCACTATTCTAGGTAACGCGGACACAGCGGCGAGTAGAATAGCAACAGCACGACTTGGGTGTCCATGAATCTCAAGTGGCCCGGGGAATTTTGGCTGTTTCCAGCGTGCAGAACACCTGGGAGCGTAGCGGCAATACTCAAAGGGAGAAGTCTTGGTTTATTTGTATACAGTCTCACACAGAGTATGGATCTCTTTTTCCTCGCGGAATGCGACGGCAACGAGGGAGGAAATTTTGAAAGGGACTTCTTCATTGACAAGAATCTAATGTTCGCTTTGAAAAATAGTACGAGCTACGTAATTTGCGGAAGGGCGGAGACAAGACGCTGGAGGGGAGCGGCTCTCTCTCTCCAGGTGCGAGGAGCGCACTAGTATGAAGGATTCCGAATGTTGCTTCTGAGCCGGCCGCTGTGGTCTCGCGGTTCTAGGCGCGCAGTCCGGAACCGTGCGACTGCTACGGTCGCAGGTTCGAATCCTGCCTCGGGCATGGATGTGTGTGATGTCCTTAGGTTAGTTAGGTTTAAGTAGTTCTAAGTTCTAGGGGACTGATGACCACAGCAGTTGAGTCCCATAGTGCTCAGAGCCATTTTTTTTTGTTGCTTCTGAGGAGGCAGGAGTTCACTCCTGACTGCTTCCGATAAGTCGCAACGATTCTCTTATCGCTTGTCATGAGACAATGCACTTTGCATTCGTCGCAAACAATGTGGAGAGCAAAGTTTGTTAGATCCAAGTAGGCGAGCTTCACTCACTGTGGGAGTTATCAAGAGCTTAACTCAGGATCATTTTGATTTACTACATGTCCGATGATGGTAATACTGTCAGAACAGTTTTGAGCTTTGTTTATTGCAGTTTCACGTAGGTTTGTACTTGCAGATGGACGCATACCGTCGTCCAGTAATGATAACTTCCAGTAGCAGGTTTTGGTCAGTATTTTCAGCGTAGGGCATGTTAGACGCTATCAACTACGTCGCCGGCAGAGTTTTAGAGTCTTGATGCAGCCGTACGCAATCAGCCGACTCCACCGCCACGCCGACCACGCTATGAACATGGGAATACAGAAAACGACCGCTTTCCTAGTTGCGCATTCTTTTTTCGCTTTCTTCAATTTCTTTGCAATGTGTTAGATGCTCATAAAGACGCAAGGCACAGTATTCACCGTTTGCTGGTTATGAAAGTCATATGTTCAGCTGTTCTTTTTTTTTTTTTTATTCCTTCCTCATTGATTACACCAGGTCAACCCGTCTCATGTAATTTATTTATATGTTAAATTAGAATGAAGTCATCCAATGCTCATGTTAAAAAACAAATACCAGAGCAGGCACCTTATATAATTCACTTGTTGTGAGCTCTTGGTGCAAATTCAATTCTATTTGTTGTCTTTTTTTAAAATATTTTCTACAGTATCTGGTGACCGATTTTTTTATTTTAGTTTATCGCCATTTCAATTATTTGTGAGTGAATGTTTAATGAATTTGATAAAATTTCAATAATTATTGCATATTGTAATATTAGTAATTTTCGCCTCACAAACATTAATATACGCTCAATAGTAAATGCCTGATGGCCTAAAGTTATCGAACAATTCTAAAGTAAAATAAATGAACCATCGCATAGCAGCGACAGAGTATTATTCTTTATCTTTGCCGTTCTTGCGCGCTGCCTGTAAATCTCTATGTACATGTATCGATTAATGGTATAAAAAATAATTCTGTTGTTTCATGTCAAATGAGGTTTTTGGCGCCTCACCTTTCACTGTTGGTATTCTATGAAAGGCGGACGCGGACTTGCTGCGTTCCGCAGCTGTATTTTATATTTTATGTGAAAATATTGAGTGAATATGCTAATTGTTATTATTTTCAATCAGAAAACATGTAGTTTCTTGCAACTGATTACGAACAGATAGCATCAAGAGGACATTTTGACTGTTATGTATAAAGTATTTAACCACAATGGTCATCTATTGTAATTTGATATGAAAAGGTACGTAGCATTAAAAAAAGTGTATTACAGAGAAGTGTGCTTATTTTAGTAAATTAACCTTGATTATTTCCATCTCCTCATTCAATCAGTTGATAATCAATTTGTGTTAGTTCATCACCAGAAATTACGATCACGCTGATGGGCCGAACGCAGCATGAGGCAGAAGGAACATTATCGTTTTCCTATTATTTCTGAGCCAATTTTTTTTTTAATTGTGTAGTGTTGCATTTCTTTTAAAGTCCATAAATCTTCTGGTCCCTTAGTGTTGTTCCGGGTATGACTACATCGCGAATATAAAAATGCACAGAAATGATAATGTTTCTCTTATTCAGGTATTTAATGCTCAACGTATGTTATTATAATAGTGTAATCAGTCCCTGATTCTGTTGCCAAGTGGCCCACCAAAATATTCACTTTTTCGACTTTTTCAAAAAAAAAAATAAAATAAAATAACAATTCTTTTTCTTTTCGTCCCCCAAGAGCAACGCTACACTTGGCGCCCGAACAGGGACTTTGTCAAAAATCATTTCATGTATGTGTTTAAAAATTTTTCAGTGCTTGTTCTAATAATTGTTTCATTTTTTATGTGGATGCAATTCAACCGAGAAAGAGAAGTGGGAAACCATTTTAATTAATTCAAAGGAACGATTGATGAAATTACCAAAAAACGCGAGTATCCAGCCGTATCACCATCAAGACAGCCATAGTAAGTGAAATTTTTATACGCAGTAGCCAAGCTTTCGTAGTGATGTTGCAATTTTCGAGTTGATCAGAACGTAAACCTGTCTTTCCTTGCCTTCAAACAGCTTTATTTCAATTTGTCCATAGTCCATTCTTATGTAGTTAAATTCAGTGAAAGTGTACTATTGTTGTCAGTGCATAAAAAAAAAACAAAAATTTACAATATGGTGGATAATTACGCTAAAAACTGGTAAAACCAGTGATATTTCATTTGTGTGTAATTAGTAGGAACCATCTTGTCTTCTTGGCGTACATGAACGTCAGTTGTTACTCAGAGTTAAAATTTCATCTTAGGTCCCAGTAAGCCATAGCACTACGTCACAGACAAATGACTGACGGCAGTGACAAACAATATCTGTAGCATTTTGACGTTTGACAAATAATTCATGAACATGGCTGACGGTAAATAGCGGACACAAACAAAAGCAGACGACAGCGGTGATGCGAATGGACCTCACTATTCATTACGATCACGCGCGATATGTACACGAGCGGAGGCAGAAGCAGCCTCGACCGAAGTTTTAGAAGCTGGTCCTGGTGTGCAAAGTATTCCCGCTTTTGAAAAAAATGTCTTGGCCGCAATGATCGAAGCAATAATGGAACGCAAGTTCGAAAGTCAAAGACAGAGAGAAGCGCAAAGACAGGAACGTGAAAAGCAGGAAAAATTAGATGAAAAGGCCCGCGAAGAAAAAGAGAAGGCCGAAAGACGGCATAATAAAAATCAGGTCCTTACAAATCTGTGCAATTCAGTAAAAGCAGACATAAATTCAGTAAAAACAGAAATAAATTCAGTAAAAACAGACATAAATTCAGTAAAAACAGATCTGCAAACGGAGATAAATGACCTAAATACACGGTTAAATTCGGTAAAGGCCGAACTAAAGGAAGACATAACAGCTGATTTAAATACCCTGTTGCGTAATGTCCAAAGCCAAATCAGTAGTCAGATCATGACCATGAGGATAGAAATTGACACACAAGTAGAGTCAAAAATAGAGGATATTTCAAAACTGTTAGATGAAAAAATCGAAGCAGCCAAGGGAGAGATAAACTGAAAAGTGATGGAATATCAAAAACAAGCTGCGACCTTAAAAGAAGATTATACTGCAATCTCTGATGAGGTCAAAGGAGTTAAAACCGCAGTAGACACGATCGAGAATGTTGTTGATGATCTTTCCAAACAGATTGAGATTCTTAATGTAGAGGATCAAATAAAGAATACTGTTAAGGCACATGCTGAAGCATTGTCCGACCACTACCAAGAGTGGATTAAAAACAAAGACGGATTCATAGAAAACAAGGTCAAGAACGAACTCAGGGAAACTGTCAAAAACGTGACCTTTGAAATATTGGCAGCCCCTGGAAAAACAGGATACACGGTGATGTCAGAATTAGGCCAGATAGGACGAACGTTAGCTCAAGATTTACCTGAATGGCGTCAACAGATAGTTGATGAAGTTCGTACACTAAAATGTCAAGTTGAAAATTCCCCACCTCCCGTGTCAGGAGAGTGGAATAATTCACCAAGATGTAATGAACAACAGCAGGTACATTACCGTTCACCATTTGATAACGCTCAAACTCATAGTTCTATAGAAGCACAGTTTAACCAGAGTACCAGCCCACCCACTTTTATCAGTTCGATGCAGGAGGAAAGCGTGATCAAACATCGTGTTTTTCCGACCTTTCACCCACAGAAAAGAGAAATCCATCCCATAGTGTTCCTCCGAAATTTTTCAGGAATTTTCCCGAATAGCTGGAGTGACCGCCAGCGAATTCAATTCGTTACTGGCTTTATCGTAGGCGATGCTGCCTTATGGGGAACCGAAATGGTCGACTCTTGTAAAAGTTACAATGAGTTTGAACAGATGTTTTTAGCTAAATTCTGGAGTTCTGGTGTGCAGCAGCGCCTGAGAAAAGAGCTTTACAACGCCGAAGTGTTTAACAGTAAGCGCGGTAGTTTGAGAAGATATTTTGAAAAGTATTTAGCAAAAATCAAGTTCTGTGATTCGCCGATCACCGCCAAAGACGTTATTATGATTCTAAAAACTAAGCTACCGATTGCGATCGGAGAAAATTTAGTAAACGTGTCTGAGGACGATACGGACACTTTCCTATCTGTGTTAAACTCGTTAGATCTGATTTACGAGGACGCTAGAGTTGATGTTGGCAACGCCCACTTCACTGCAGGCGGCCAGCACAATACAGAATACGCAGGCAACAATGGTGGCCGAGCGAAAGCGCGTCACAGCGACGGCCAGTACCAACCCCACAACGGTTTCAAAAATAAACACACTACGTACTCCAACAGTAAATACAAAAATAAGTACAATAACGGCCAGAGATACAATCCAATATATAATTCTGACCACCACCTCAGTGCGGAAATGCACTTTATAATACACAGACCCAGCAGTATGGAAACAGGCAACCGATCAACGGTAATTTTCAAAACGATCAGTCTTACGATTCAAATCGTCAGTGGAAAGGAAATAAATGGCATAATCAAGGTGGAGACCAACGTACACCTTTCAGTAACGGTTACAATCAACACAAGCAACAGCAAAACACCTTTCAGCCACAAAATATACACTTCAGGCAACAAGCGAACGGACCTTCGGGAAGTCTGAAGCCTAAACGCCCGCATAATACGTAAATTTATTATGCGCAAGCGAATACGCCAGGACAAGATCCATTTCCAAACGAGTTCGTTCCACAAAACCAACACCAGTTCCAGACGGAAGAAACTTTAAGAAATATAAATCAGCAGGAAAGTAAGCGCCGATCGGAAAATAAAAAGCAGCACCTTTGAGCCTCCTAGAGGATGCTGCAGGTTTGAATGGGGGCACCCTGTCCCTTAGTCCACCCGAAATTAAAGCAATTAGGTATGACAAAGAGACAAACTTACGGGATGATCTAGTAGCAGACACTGAGACAAAAGACAATGATGAAGTATGGGACGAACAAGTTCAAGCTTCCATAAGAGTATCAATTGCCAACATATCAGTAACAGCCATTGTAGATACAGGAGCTAATATACATGTCTTATATTTATATTTATTTAAGCAAATATCCTCTTACGCAAAGTTTTATCACTTCCAATTCAAGGTTGCACCGTTTCGGGAGCAATTGGTCCACTAACACAACGTGTAAATCTTCAGACTCAGCTTCAAATCCAGATAGAGTCTATTTCAGTAACGTGAATTTTTCTTATTGTTAAAAACCTATCAGTGCCATGTATCCTGAGTATGGAATTCTTGAGGCAGACGAAAGCTAAAATTGACATCGAGTGTGGAATCTGTACTCTAATAGCGAGCCAGCAACAAGTAACTGTAAATTTGTTAAGAAGTAAGGTGAAGACAAACTTTGGGGTGCTTCAAATAGCAGTACGGCCATGGCCTAAAAGATAACAGTACAGTCAGACAGAAGACATGACAGATCTTGAAAGTGTTAATGACGATGAGTATAAAGACCTAATTCCCGGTCAGAATGAATTATACGGTAGAGCTAGTGAGTCCACTGAACTATCCAAACAACAGAAGAATGAGCTTTACAATTTGTTAACAGATTACGTTCAAGTATTTTCTAAGAAACCCGGACTAATAAAACGCTTTGAATATCGAATGGATGTCCTGCTCCATTCAACCTACTGTAGAACAAGCTATTCCATTCCATATGCGAGACGCGAAGCTGTCAAGTGCGAGATCAGGAAAATGTTACGCTGGAATGTGATAGAAGTATCTCATTCACCTTATTCGAGTCCTTTATTGTCTGTACTAAAATCAGATGGTAGCGTAAGGCTAGTCCTAGATGCAAGATTAATCAATAAAATTATAGTACCCATAAGAACGAGACCAGAGGCTCTTGAAGAGCATCTGCAGAAGTTTCATGGAGTTAAGTATTTGAGCACCCTTGATTTGAAAAGCAGTTACTGGCAAGTAAAACTTGCGCAGGAGTCTAGGAAGTACACTGCGTTTATATTTGCAGGTAGATCCTACCATTTCAAAGTTGTACCGTTTGGACTAAATGTGAGTTCCGGAATTTTTATTTCTGTCCTTGACTATGTACTAGGTCCTGAACTTTTAGATGAGGTTCTTGTAGCATCGAAAAATTGGGAAGATCATGTGGCCCTTCTGCAAAAGGTATTTCAACGATTCAGAGTATGGTGTTACAGAAAATCTTAAGAAATCCAAGTTTGGAAAAAGTGAAATTAAATTTTTAGGACACATCATCACCCCTGAAGGAATTAAACCTGATCCGGAAAAATTGTCTGCTATACAAAACTTTCCAGCCCCTGTTACAAAAAGGCAACTGAAAGGATTTATCGATCTTGTCATTTCTCAGACGTTTTGTTCCCAGTCAGGTATTGAACAATCCCGCTCTTCACAACCTTTTAAAAAAGAATTCACATTGGAATTGGACGTCGGAATGCCAAGACGGATTTCAGAAAATTAAAGACAGTCTGGTTAACAGTAACATTCTCCATCACCCTCAGATGGGTAAGGAATTTTGTATTACTGCAGACGCTTCCTTTGTGGGTATCGGCGCTTGTCTTTTCCAGATTCAATTAGTAAATGGACACGAGCAAATCCAAGTGATCAGCTTTGCGGGTCGAGTGTTATCTGAGTGTGAAAAGTCTTATTCGGTTACGGAGTTGGAGGCACTCGCCATAGTATGGGTTTTTAGGCGATTTTAACTATTATATCTATGGAAGAAAAATTAAAGTCTATTCAGACCATCAAGCCTTATCATTCCTCCTTACATGCAAGTTGCAACATCCTCGTCTTACTCGATGGTGCTTATTCCTGCAGGAATATGACTTTGACATTATATATATATAAAAGGTAAAGATAACGTTATAGCAGACGCACTTTCTCGCTCACCTGAGGGCTTACCAGAAACCAGCGAACTGGTGGAACAAATGTCTAATTATAAAGTTTTGTTAATGAAAGATCCAATTCACAGAAAGTATTTTCTTCAGTTATGTAGGCAGATTGAGATTCTTCAAAGTGCAGATCCAAAATGGAAAAAGGTTAGACAAATTCTTCACGAAAATCCAGCCCACAAGTTGTCCAAGTTTTATAAAGTTCATAACCAAGAGCTATTTCATAAGACGTCTGAGTCATCTGAGAGGTGGTGTGTTTGCATCCCTCGAAATTTCATTGAACATCTTCTGTGGTACACTCACATTTCATGGGGTCACTACGGACCAGAAAAATGTAAAAGGAAAATCTCGACTTACTGTTACGCTCGACTTACTGTTATGTTCCGAATCTACATCAGAGAATCCATAAATTATTGAGAAACTGTGTCATCTGTCAAAATGCAAAATCCTTAAACATTTCCACTTCAATCCCACTAAATCCAATAATTGCTGAAATGCCAAACCAGCTTCTTAGTATTGATTTGGCAGGTCCACAACCCACCGGTAGGGGAGGCGCTAAATACTTAGTATCAATCCTGGACCATTTTTCTAAGCACATGAGACTGTACGCAGTGAAATCTTCTTGTGCAAATCCGATAATTCGTCGCATTGAAAATGATTATTTCCCTCGATTCGGGGTTCCAGAATCAATCTTGTCCGATAATGCTTCAAATTTCACATCACGCCCGTGGCGTGCATTTCTTGCTCGCCATGGAATCAAACAAGTTTTGATATCCTTGTTTCGACCGCAATCGAATCCGACAGAAAGAATCTTCAAAGCATTTAACAGATTTAGAAGGACGTACATTCCGAATAAGCAATCTAAGTGGGTAGACTTGGTAACACCTTTCGAACAGATTGTAAACCACCCTCCTCATCTGTCGACCGGATTCACGCCACATGAGTTAATGTCAAGATCAAAAGAAAGAAATGAATGGATAGACCCCCTTCCAAAGTTACAAGACAACGAATTGGGCCTAGACGCAAAAATCAGGCAAGCTCTCATATCATTGACAACGTATGCTAACCTCCGAAAAAAGGCATTTGATAAGAAGGTAAACAGAGTTATCGATTTCAAAGAAGGAGAAAAGGTATTAGTCAGGACTCACTTTAAACCATCCCTGTTGTTAAAGAAGGATCGTAAGTGGCAACATATTTATGAAGGTCCCTTTGTGATAATGAGGAAACCGCACATTGGTAACTATGTGTTATCTGACCCTGCCACGAATAAAATCAAAGGATTGTTCCACCATCATGATTTAAGAAAATTTTATAATGCCAGGAATTAAGTTAATTTACGCTGTAAGAAAATTCTAAGGTATTGAAGATCAGGATTAACCAATGAGTGACAAGAAGTGAACAGAACTGACTACGGACGTTAACCGGTGCTAAAAGGAAACCTTATGTATTAAAACAAGGAGTCTGGAAAATAAAATACAGAATAAGTTGTAGACAAGTATTTATATGAATAATCTTTATGTAAACAGGACATGTCCTAGAGACGATTTTCAATTTTAGTTATAAGTTAGTATGTAAGAAAAATGATGTACTCGAGAGGTATTAATCAGCCCCAAGGTACTAAAATGAGGAAAGAGGAAGGAGCGAATAATTCACTTCTCTCGGTAAATAGTAATTTGAAAATGAGCAGGAAGGAACGAATAATGCACTTCTCTCGCTAAATAGTAATATGAAAATGATGATTATATGTGCTATTAGTATTAGTAAGTGAAATTTAATCGAGGACAAATTAATGACCTGTTTTAAAAGGAAATACGTAACGTCCAGACAAAAGAGGAAAGTAGTATGAGAAGATTCGATTCCATGAGGTTATTCCCTATTTTCAAATGTGACGTAAATAAGCCGCCACCTGTTAGCGCAAAACAGTCGGTAGATTTAACTTGTAAATTCCAGCACAGTGCTGTGCCAGCGATAAAATAACATCTCTTTGAAGTAAACAGATACCTAGGATTAAGCATGAACGGATTGATAACGCAGTGCAATTGTTGTAAAAGACCTGACGTTAACCATAAATAAAAGCGTGATGGAATAAAAAGGAAGTTTATTCTATAACGCAAAGTAAGATGAGTCCAGACTATAAACAAGCTGAGTAAAAGAACATATGAGTAACATGGTTTATTATGGCAACTTCATGGTACTATTGAGCATTAGCGATACTGCAAATTCACAAGGTAGCAGCAAATAGAATTAGAATCTCGCCCAAGCTTCACAGGTCGCGACAGCAGCAAACAAAACTCTAGTGAGAGACTTATATATACAAATGATAATTAATACCCAAATGCGTAATGCATAAACTTGACTTAGTCTAAGAAATGAACAAAGAGTAGTAAGCAAGCTGCAGCAAGATACATATTAGATATACATGCTTGAAGTGATAGATTTTATTTTAAGTGCGTACTGCAATATTTATTGTTTTCTCTGTGATTATGTGATTATTGAACCCCTTTCCTAAGTGCAAATCCTTTAAGATCCTTGATCCTATCCACTCCCCAGGATCAACTTGTAATGATGCACATGTGCTTGGGAAGTGAGGCACTACGTACGAAAATGAGTAGGTTCGCGACGCGCAAATTGCTTTTGTAATGCGCAATGTAAATTGAATTTTCGACCTGGTTGAGGAGTAATTTAAATTCTGTCGACGATCCGCGAGTAGGCCCGCTTTGCCCACTTTTCTTTTTCGACTGTTTGTATTTCTACACGAAACCCAGAGGCGGAATTGCTATTTTCAAATCTGTCCTCGAACTTTCTTTAAAGACAAGCACATACGAGAGAAACTTTGACATAAATGAAGCTCCCCTCACAAGTCACTAAATAAGATGAGCATAAAAGAAAATGTATTGGGCCTACAAAATTAATAAGCAAGCGTGATAAAGGTTACTATGAATGAAATTAATTTGTAAAGGAGATTGGAATGAATTCGGTCAAAGAAAAAGGACTTATAATAGCTTACCTGTGACCGTAGGCATGAATAGTCAAAACAAAAAAGACTACTTAAGAAACAATTTTTCTGATTCAAAGTGGTCAATTAGATTATTTCTCGGTTTAAATGAACTCTTGTAAATATTAGTATGTAACTCAAATTGTAAACACCGTGTGATGTTATGAAGCGAGAATTTCTTTTAATACACCGTTCACGCAGACGCTCACCGCAGTGCAAGTGAAGTTTTAAAGTTGGACGATTTTCAGTGGCAGTATTCTACTACACCATATGTGTGAAAAATTCATTGATGTGTGCAGTGTGCAATAATCAGTGCCATTCCACACATGCAGTTGCAGCGGTAGCTACCACTTACCTGTGAATCCGTAATTGGATAGTGGACAGGAAGTGATGTGAGGCAGTTTCGGTGGCAGAAGCTCCCACCAGCAATCTAAAAAGCACAAAGCTACGATCCGCCGAACAAAAGCGACGCACGGCACCTCAAACGCGAAATCGACGCTCTGCAAGAAAGCTTCGGTCACGTGCGCGCGCACAGACTAAATTTCAAGACTGCTCGCAACAGTGGGGGCGGACAGCCACCATGTCGCGAAATAATGTAAACGTTCAACCGCCAACAGCAGCTGCTGTGCGCTACATTATGTAGCAAGAAATATTTACACCCAGTACTGAAAACATTTTTGTATGTATCATAAACCTTATGAGGGACTCTAAGATAGAGAAGTTAGCGTAATTGGTATAATGAATGACTGATTGTACACAGAGATAAGTCACAAGTTCACCTCTGAACACTGCTGAAATGAAAACTTTAACGAGAGGTCACGATACGAATGAAAATAAGCACACGAAAATACGTCAAAGGATCCGATCCTTCCTATATCCCATCCCACATGTATATAAAATTAGTTTTGTAAGCTATTCTAATATAAGATATTTTTTCTGTTTCATATGTGAAATAATTCGGAGAGCTACACTCGAGACCTGACAGTGAAAGATATGGGCTTCCTTGTCGAAGCCATCACCAATGGCCGCTCTACAATCCAAATCTATCATAAATAGTGTATGTGCGACGAAAATAAATGTATAATTAAGTGCGACAACGGACAAGCCAATCAATTGACAAGACGATGACAATACAATGAATACAGTCAAAACAGAAAGTTGTGTACCAGTTGTGATAGTCAAATTACTTTTGCAACAATGAAAACTGAAGCGTGACTCTATTTCCTTATAAATTTTGTAAATATGTGTACTTATAGCCTTAATTTTAAGAATCATCAAGAAAGACTGAATCCATGCAAACACTGATAGAAACACAGAACAAATTCACAATGATCCACCGTCAGTAAATTACAAATTGAAACGTTAATTTTGTTATTATGGAATGAATGTGAAATGAAACTTTTATTAACCTGAATGTTACACCCGAAAATTACAAATATTCCAATGGGCATGAGGATGAAAGTAATACCTTCGGTATTCCTTCCCTCCTCATGGGAGGCAGTGTAATATTAGTAATTTTCGCCTCACAAACATTAATATACGCTCAATAGTAAATGCCTGACGGCCTAAAGTTATCGAACAATTCTAAAGTAAAATAAATGTACCATCGCATAGCAGCGACAGAGTCTATTATTCTTTATCTTTGCCGTTCTTGCGCGCTGCCTGTAAATCTCTATGTACATGTATCGATTAATGGTATAAAAAATAATTCTGTTGTTTCATGTCAAATGAGGTTTTTGGCGCCTCAGCTTTTACTGTTGGTATTCTATGAAAGGCGGACGCGGACTTCCTGCGTTCCGCAACTGTATTTTATATTTTATGTGAAAATATTGAGTGAATATGCTAATTTTTTTCAATCAGAAAACATGTAGTTTCTTGTAACTGATTACGAACAGACAGCATCAAGAGTACATTTTGACTGTTATGTATAAAGTATTTAACCACAATGGTCATCTATTGTAGTTTAATATGAAAAGGTACGTAGCATTAAAAAAAAATGTGTTACAGATAAGTGTGCTTATTTTAGTAAATTAACCTTGATTATTTCCATCTACTCATTCAATCAGTTGATAATTAATTTGTGTTAATCACCAGAAATTACGATCACGCTGATGGGCCGAACGCAGCACGAGGCAGAAGGAACATTATCGTTTTCCTATTATTTCTGAGCCAATTTTTTTTTTAATTGTGTAGTGTTGCATTTCTTTTAAAGTCCATAAATCTTCTGGTCCCTTAGTGTTGTTTCGGGTATGACTACATCGCGAATATAAAAACGCACAGAAATGATAATGTTTCTCTTATTCAGGTATTTAATGCTCAACGTATGTTATTATAATAGTGTAATCAACCCCTGATTCTGTTGCCAAGTGGCCCGCCAAAATATTCACTTTTTCGACATATATATATATATATATATATATATATATATATATATATATATATATAACAATTCATCTTCTTTTCGTCCCCCAAGAGCAACGCTACAATATGCAGTTAAATGCACTTTCACTGAATAAACCACTTATGTCATGAACAGCCCTCCTTGCATTTCATTTATAGAGTTTAAATAAAAAATTCACACCTCTTTCTCCCTCACACACGTGGTATCTTGCAAATCTGTATATGGAGCTAGCAGTAAAGGGAACAAAAGAAAAATTCAGAGTAGGAATTAAAATCCATGGAGAAGAATTAAAAACATTGAGGTTCGCCGATGACATTGTAATTATGTCAGAGACAGCAAAGGACCTGGAAGAGCAACTGAACGGATTGGACAGAGTCTTGAAAGGAGGATATAAGATGAACAGCAACAAAAGTCAAACGAGGATAATGGAATGTAGTCGAATTAAATCGAGTGATGCTGCGGAAATTAGATTAGGAAATGAGACGCTTAAAGTAGTAAATGAGTTTTGCTATTTGGGGAGCAAAATAACTGATGATGGTCGAAGTAGAGAGGATATAAAAAGTAGACCGGCAATGGCAAGGAAAGCGTTTCTGAAGAAGAGAAATTTGTTAACATCGATTATAGATTTAAGTGTCAGGGAGTCGTTTCTGAAAGTATTTGTATGGAGTGTAGCCATGTGTGGAAGTGAAACGTGGACGATAAATAGTTCAGACAAGAAGAGAATAGAAGTTTTCGTAATGTGGTGCTACAAAAGAATGCTGCTGATTAGTTGGATAGATCACATGAATTATGAGGAGGCACTGAATTGATTTTGGAGAAGAGGATTTTGTGGCACAACTTGACTAGAAGAAGAGAGTGGTTGGTAGGACATGTTATGAGGCATCAAGGAATCACCGATTTAGTATTGGAGTGCAGCGTAGAGGGTAAAAATCGTAGAGAGAGACCAAGAGATGAATACGCTCTGCAGATTCAGAAGGATGTAGGTTGCAGTAGGTACTGGGAGATGATGACGCTTGCACAGGATTGAGTAGCATGGAGAGCTGCATCAAACCCGTCTCTGGACTGTAGACCACAACAACAACAACATTATCTGCAGAATTTCAAAGTACTCCAGTCAACACTGTCAACAGCTTTCACTAAGTCTACAAATGCTGTAAACGTAGCTTTCTTTGTCTTTTCTTAACCTATTATCTATGAGAAGTCGTATGGTTATTATTGCCTTGCGTGTAACTACATATCTCCGAAATCCAATTTGATCTTCCCCGAGATCTGCTTCTACCAGTTTTTCCATTCCCCCGTTAAGTATTCGCGTTAGTATTTTCAACCATGTCTTATTAGACTCATAGTTCGGTAAGATCCGCACCTGTCAACACCTGCTCTCTTTGGAATTGGAATTAATATATTCTTCTTGAAGTGTGAGGGTATTTCGCCTTTCTCACACATCTTGCACACCGGATGGAAGAGTTTTGTTGTGGCTGGCTCTCCCAAGGCTATCAGTAGTTCTGACGAAATGCCGTCCACGCCCGGGGCCTTTCTTCGAGTTAGGTCTTTCAGTCCTCTGGGATCAATGAGTGAAACATGTGAATACACAAGAGAAGTTCTTGGGTTTTGCCTGGTTAGCTCATGAACGTCAAATTTCATTAATAACTCGAAAATGAAAGCTTTTCCACCTATGTTTATGTCAAAATTTTTTTCTTTGCTTTGTGCAAGAAAACTGTCCCCAAAATTTGTAGGAATACTTTTAAATACCCTGTGTAGAACTCTTTTATCAGAACAGTTTATGACGTCAGGAATCGATCACGTGGATTCTAATATCTTTAAAGGAACTATATTAACTTTTCATTATCTTGATGAATTCCGTATTTTAGTACAATCCAGAAAGGCTGGAATGCCTTGGCGACGTGTTTTGAAAATGAGGATCCACTGCAGCCATGCCTGAGCAAGGCATGTCATTGACAGTTCCTGTCTCTCTGTATCCCCTCCATGTCCGAACAACATCGCTTTGGTTCACTCCGAGATGCCTGGACACTTCTCTTGTTGAGAGACCTTCCTGGCACAAAGTAACAATGCGGACGCGATCGAACCGCGGTATTGACCGTCTAGGCTTGGTTGAACTACAGACAACACGAGCCGTGTACCTCCTTCCTGGTGGAATGACTGGAACTGATCGGCTGTCGGACACCCTCCGTCTAATAGGCGCTACTCATACATGGTTGTTTAGATCTTTGGGCGGGTTTAGTGACATATCTGAACAGTCAGAGGGACTGTGTCTGTGATACAATATCCACAGTCAACTCCTATCTTCAGCAGTTCTGAGAAATGGGGTGATGTACAATTTTGTTTGATGTGTGTATTCTGTTAGGAGGTGTGTAGCGTTTCCCGGTGTTGTGTTGGCAGAAGAGCCAACACCGGGTTACTAGTGGGGGCCGAAATGCCCGCGTTTTAGCTCACGCAGGCTGGCGTGAGGAGGGAAGGACTCTACTGACGTGAGGTCTGGAACATGACAAGGAGTTAGAATTCAGAAAGCGGACGTAATTAGTTTGATACTTAACTTTAATCCATTAATGATGAACGTCGCTCTTGACGGTACATGAGTCACAATATTATCTGTTCAGAATAGTAACTGAATATGGCGCCTTGCTAGGTCGTAGCAAATGACGTATCTGAAGGCTATGCTAAACTGTCGTCTCTGCAAATGAGAGCGTATGCAGACAGTGAACCATCGCTCGCAAAGTCGTCTGTACAACTGGGGCGAGTGCTAGTGAGTCTCTCTAGTCTAGAGCTGCCGTGTGGCGGCGCTCGGTCTGCAATCACTGATAGTGGCGACACGCGGGTCCGACGTATACTGACGGACCGCGGCCGATTTAAAGGCTACCACCTAGCAAGTGTGGTGTCCGGCGGTGACACCACACCCGGAAGCACATTTATGTCACCTGTTTACAAATATGTAGTCGTGATTTGCCACCTGTTTTCAGTCTTCTACTGTTTTTCGCATATCTACTGGTTCTTATGTAGGCAGTATACGGATACAGTAAATATGTCCAATTGACAGTAGGTCACATTTATACAGGGTGGTCCCGTGACGATGTTATTACCTCTGGGGGATGACGGAGAATGGTAAATGTATCAGTTTGAGATAAGCGACCCTAGTGGGGACACGACTGAGCCGGAAGTTCGAAGCGAGAAATGCGAGAACCGTCCTGATATGTGTGAAAGTGGACTACTTCTACTGAAAACTGTTTGCTATCCATATTCTGAGAAATGGTAATGTGGACCAAAACAAGAAAAAACCTTCCATTAAACATGGGCTCTAAAGTTCATTCCTTAGGAGCTAGGAACGCTTGTTCATCTTCGCTACTGCGAAACAACATCCGCTTACTGTACAAGTGCCCATAGCTATTAAGGTGTGCATTTTAAAGCCCATCTTTAATGGACATATTTTTCTTGTTGTGGTCCATAGTATCACCTCTGAAAATTGCCCAGCAACAACAGCACCAATACGTGTATCACTGTCAGAGGTAGCAGAACGATTCTCTCTTGTAACTTTTCATTTGGTCATTTGCAGACCAGTCCTTTACCTCAAAGTCCTACATTTTCTTTTAACCATCATCACACAGGTATCCTACATACTCCACTGTCGATGGGCTCTAAGCGGTTATTTCATGCAGCGTTGCTTGTCTGTGAGCACAGACAACACTGCACAAACGCCGTTGCTCTCGGTCGCTAAGTGAAGTCCGTCGGCCACCGCGTTGTCCGTGGTGAGAGGTAATGCCTGAAATCTGGTATCCTCGGCACACTCTAGACACTGTGAGCCACGAAATATTAAATTCCCTAACGATTTTCGAAATGGAATGTCCCGTCCGTCTAGCTCCAACTACCATTCCGCGTTCAAAGTCTGTTAATTCGCTTCGTGCGGCCATAACCACGTCGGAAACCTTTCCACATGGATTACCTGAGCACAAATGACGGCTCCGCCAATGTTCTGTCCTTTTATACGTCCTTTATTCGATGCTACCGCCATCTATATATGTGTCTATCATTATCCCATAACGTTCCTCACCTCAGTGTATTGTTTCATTCCTACGCTTCGCCTGTACAAGCGTGGAATTGAGTATATTGCCTCGACATTAAGATTTTCTCACACATCACTACCATTTCTCTATAGAGTGATTCCATAATGCCGTCACCAGGGATGGTGGAGAATGCTAAATTCACCAATCTGAGATAAGTACCGTAGTGCATAAACGACCGTATCGAAAGGTCTAAGTTCCGCTTGAGCCTGGCGCAGCGCTGAAACTAAGGGGCCAAACTTCCAAACCCTCATTGTGAAGTACAGAATTCGCTCTGAATCCTCCAGAACACCCTTTGATAATCTCCCCTGTTGATGGACTAGATACTGCGCATCCGATTTTATGTCAGAGAGAATGAAAATCCTAAGTCTTCTAATTCTACTACTACTCCATCCAAACAGGCCTCGGAAGACCCAACGGTATCGACCGACCGCTGCGTCATCCTCAACCGATAGGCGTCACTGAATGCGGACGTGGAGAGGCACATGGTCAGCACACCGCTCTCTCCGCCGTTGTCAGTTTCCCTGACCGGAGCCGCTACTTCTCAGTCAATTAGCTCCTCAGCTGGCCACACAAGGGCTGAGTGCACCCCACTCGCCAACAGCGCTTGCCAGACCTGGACAGTCAACCAGCGAAGTGCTAGACAAGCCCAACAGCTCGTAACTTCGGCGATCTGACTGGAAACTGTGTTACCATAGTGGCAAGGCCGTTGGAAATACTAATTCTGTGATACAGTAATTATGACCTCCATTTACATGCACAAGTTTCACTAGGTGCTACATTTTCAACAGTTGTTGAAAATGGCGCCTCCCAAAGTCAATTCAGGCATGGTACCATCACAGAAAATTGTGTTTTACCCGTCGTAAGACACTTGGTGTCATTTGAAGACTGTCGCAGGCAGCGAGAATTGTTGCCTTCAATCTGGACAGGCGTATTGTACACAGGACTTTTTACGTGGCTGCACAAGAATAAATTGTGGTGAGGTGAAGTGAACGTACTGGCCACGAAACCGGACCTCCTTCGCCTACCCATGTTTCACGAAATGTCTGATCCAGATGTTCACGAAGCCACAGTGCAAAGTGAGACCGAACTCCGTCATACTGGAACGACATCTGTCGACGAATAGCAAGTGGGATATGTTCCAGGAATCTGGATAGTGTGTCTCTGATGAACAGTGTGTACATTAGTGCATCAAAACGATTCTCGCTTATAACTTTCGAGTCGGTCGATTCTGGACCACCGAGCGAGGTGGCGCAGTGGTTAGCACACTGGACTCGCATTCGGGAGGACGACGGTTCAATCCCGTCTCCGGCCATCCTGATTTAGGTTTTCCGTGATTTCCCTAAATCTTTTCTGGCAAATGCCGGGATGGGTCCTATGAAAGGGCACGGCCGATTTCCTTCCCCATCCTTCCCTAACCCGAGCTTGCGCTCCGTCTCTAATGACCTCGTTGTCGACGGGACGTTAAACACTAATCTCCTCCTCCGATTCTGGACCAGGACCCCTTACCTTAAAGTGATCCATTTACTGTTCTCCATCATCCACGGAAGTTCGTAATAACGTCACGACATCAACCTGTGCATTACACAGTACATAATGATAAGTACCGTAGTGCATAAACGACCGTATCGAAAGGTCTAAGTTCCGCTTGAGCCTGGCGCAGCGCTGAAACTAAGGGGCCAAACTTCCAAACCCTCATTGGTAACGTGCTGATCACATGTCCGACGATCATACATCGCTTCTCGTACTGCCTTGTAGCCACCAGGTAACCAGTCAGAATAGCGCTAAGGCCTAATCCGCAAGCAGTGTATACGCTTACCTTTGTTTCATACATAACCCTCCCTGTCTTTGGTGTGCAAGGCCCTAGGTTGGATTCCCGAAGCCTCCTCGGATTTTTCTGAACGGGATATATTCGGCCTTAAGAGGCCTAATGAGGAACTGCTTGAATAAAAAGGCAGTCGCATTGTAAGGGGTTGGTAACGTGCTGATCACATGTCCGACGATCATACATCGCTTCTCGTACTGCCTTGTAGCCACCAGGTAACCAGTCAGAATAGCGCTAAGGCCTAATCCGCAAGCAGTGTATACGCTTACCTTTGTTTCATACATAACCCTCCCTGTTCCCAGTTCAAAACTTGGCCCTCCTAACATGCTGAAGATCGGCTGAAGGATAATGGGAGTGGTACTGCTGTGAAAATTTAGAGAACCGATGATGTAGGCTGACCACCAACCTACGTTTCACGTAAGGAGCACGAAGATAATATACGAGAAATTATAGCGCATTTTGAGGTATATAGACGGTCGTTTTTCCCTCGCTGTATTTGCAATAGGAACAGAAAAGGAAATGACTAATAGCGGTACAGGATACCCTCCACCACACGCCATGCGGTGGCTTGTATGTGGATGTAGAGTGGAGTAAATAATTGTTTCATTCAGCGAGTGCACCAGTGTATCGGTGTCAAGGGTCACCACTTTGAGCACCTTTGAATGTTCTACTCCTGGTACACGGTACATGAGAGTCAAAGTCAATGTTGTGTTATGTAATTAATAACATTGTGTTTCAGTAAATGGCACACTGTGATACATGTTTGAATAGGTCTTTAGCAGAGGAAATGAATTACCGAATAAAAAATACAGGATGCCATTTAAAAAAGTCATACCGCTGTTCACATCTTTGTAAAAAGCAAAGTTGGAACGAAGGAAATCATGCTGATTGATGTCCCCCTGAGGACTAAAGAACATTTGCTTGAAACATTTTGTAATTTGTATCTGGACAAACAGTTAACCCTGTATAGTTACGAAAGTGTTCCCGGTGCAGGAACTCTCGGTTATGTCCCATAAGCGTTCGATAGGATTCATGGCAGGCGATCGGGGTGGCCAAATCATTCTCTCAACTGTCAAGAATGTTCTTCAGACTGATCATGAGCAACTGCGGCCTGGTGACATGGCGCACTGTCATCCATAAAAATTCTGTCGTTGTCTGGAAACATGAAGCCCACGAATGGCTGCAAATGGTCTCCGAGTAGCTGAACATAGCCGTTTCCGGTCAATGATCCTCGTTAACACAACGCACACCATTATGGAACCACTACCAGCTTGCACAGTGCGTCGTTGACATGTTGGGTGCACGGCTTCGTGAGGTCTGCACTACTAACGAACCACACCGTCAGTTCTCACCAACAGAAATTGGAATTCATCTGAAAAGGACTCTGTCTTCCAGTCGTCTAGCGTCAAACTGATATTAAAATTAAATCAATACCATTAGCTGCTGATAGGCGTTGATATACATCAACGGGAACAGTTGAAAATGTGTGCCCCCACCGGGACTCGAATCCAGGGTATCCTGCATACATGGCAAATGTTATGTCCATCTGAGCCACCGGGGGCACAGAGGATACTGGGACTGCCTGAGCCACCGAGGGCACAGATGACAGTACGACTGCAGGGTCTTATCGCCGGCACGCTCCCCGTGAGACCCTCGTAACTTTAGTCCACACACTACATTCGTAGTGCCCCTGCCATTATATGCATTACTCGCGGCAGACAATCCACGGAGTCCCGTAAGAGTTCAGTAAATTCGTGTGCATGCGCACTGAAGAAGGTTAGCCCTAACGATATGAAGATGGCATCTATTCTTTCGGACATGTCCGAAAGAAGAGATGCCATCTTCATGTTGTTGTGGTCTTCAGTCCTGAGACTGATTTGATGCAGCTCCCCACGCTACTCTATCCTGTGCAAGCTTCTTCATCTCGCAGTACCTACTGCAGCTTACATCCCTCTGAATCTGCTTAGTGTATTCATCTCTTGGTCTCCCTCGACGATTTTTACCCTCCACGTGGCAATCCAATACTAAATTGGTGATCCCTTGATGCCTTAGAACATGTTCTACCAACCGATCCCTTCTTCTAGTCAAGCTGTTCCACAAACTCCTCTTCTCCCCAATCCTATTCAGTACCTCCTTATTAGTTATATGGTCTACCCATCTAATCTTCAGCATTCTTCTGTAGCATTTCGAAATCTTCTATTCTCCTCTTGTCCAAACTAGTTATCCATGTTTCACTTCGATACATGGCTACACTCCATACGTATACTTTCAGAAACGACTTCCTGACACTTTAATCTATACTCGATGTTAACAAATATCTCTTCTTGAGAAACACTTTCCTTGCCATTGCCAGTCTACATTTTATATCCTCTCTACTTCGACCATCATCAGTTATTTTGCTCCCCAAATAGCAAAACTCCTTTACTACTTTAAGCGTCTCATTTCCTAATCTAATTCCCTCAGCATCACCCGACTTAATTCGACTACATTCAATTATCCTCGTTTTGCTGTTGTTGAGGTTCATCTTATATCCTCCTTTCAAGACTCTGTCCAATCCGTTCAGTTGCTCTTCCAGGTCCTTTGCTGTCTCTGACAGAATTACAATGTCATCGGCGAACCTCAATGTTTTTATTTCTTCTCCATGGATTTTAATTCCTACTCCGAATTTTTCTTTTGTTTCCTTTACTGCTTGCTCAATATACCGATTGAACAAAATCAGGGAGAGGATACAACCCTGTCTCACTCCCGTCCCAACCACAGCTTCCATTTCATGTCCCTCGACTCTTATAACTGGCATCTGGCTTCTGTACAAATTATAAATACCCATTCGCTCCCTGCTCTACTGCCCATTTACGGTAACACTCGTACCCTCCGACTTATGATGAGACACAGAAATTGCGTCGACATTAAATAATATAGGCTGCAGGGCGGGTTTTATCCTAGAGAGTAACACGGCTGCGGCGTCCACATGAAAGCTCTCCTGGGTGTATTGTAGTTTGTATCCGACGCACTACTGCCCATTTACTGTAACCCTCGTACCGTACGACTTATGATGCGACACAAAAATTACGTCGAGATTAAACACTATAGGCTACAGGGCGGGATTTATACTAGAGAGTAACATGTCTGCAGCCTCCACATGAAAGATCTCGTGGGAGTCTTCTAGTTTGTATCCGACGCACTACGACCCATTTAATATAACCATCGCACACTTCTAGTAAGGAGGCGAAACAGATATTGCGTAGAGATTAAATACTATAGGCTCCAGGGCGGGTTTTATACTAGAGAGTAACACGGCTGCTGCTTCCACATGAAACCCTCCTCGGAGACATGTAGTTTGTATCCGATCCACTACTGCCGATTTACTGAAACTCTCGTACTCTTCTAATAAGGAAGCGACACAGAAATTGCGTCGAGATTAAATACTATAGGCCCCAGGGCGGGTTTTATACTAGAGAGTAACACGGCTGCGGCCATAACATGAGAGGTCTCCTGGGAGTATTTTAGTTTGTATCCGACGCACTACTGCCCATTTACTGTAACCCTCGTACCCTTCGACTTATGATGCGACACAGAAATTGCGTCGAGATTACATACTGTAGGCGCCAGAGCGGGTTTTATCTTAGAGAGTAACACGGCTGCAGCCTCCACATGAAACCCTCCTCGGAGACATGTAGTTTGTATCCGATCCACTACTGCCGATTTACTGAAACTCTCGTACTCTTCTAATAAGGAAGCGACACAGAAATTGCGTCGAGATTAAATATTATAGGCCCCAGGGCGAGTTTTATCTTAGAGAGCAACACGACAGCGGCCTCCACATGAAAGCCCTAGTCGGAGACATATAGTTAGTATCCGACGCACTACTGCCCATTTACTGAAACCCTCACACTCCTCTAATAAGCATGCGACACAGAAATTGTGTGGAGATTAAATACTATAGGCTACAGGGCGGCTTTTATACTAGAGAGTAACACGGATGCCGTCTCCACTTGAAAGCTCTCCTGGAAGTCTTGTAGTTCGCATCCGACGCAATATTCCCCATTTACTGTAACCCCGCACCCTCCTACTTGGGATGCGACACAGAAATTGCGTCGATATTGAATCCTATAGGCTCCGGGGCGGGCTTCATTATAGAGAGTAACACGGTTGCGGCCTCCAGATGAAAGCCCTCCTCAGAGACATATAGTTTGTATCCAACGCACTACTGCTCATTTACTGAAACCCTCGCACTCTTCTTATGAGGGTGTGGCAGAGGAATTGCGTCGACATTAAATACGATAGGCTCCAGGGCGGGTTTTACCCTAGAGAGTAACACGGCTGCGGTATCCACATGAAATCCCTCCGCTGAGGCACGTAATTTGTATCCGATGCCCTACTGCCCATTTACTGAAACCCACGCTCTCTTCTAATTTGGATGCGTCACAGAAATTGCGTCGAAATTAAATTATATAATGGTCAGAGCGGGATAATCCTAGAGAGTAAAACGGCTGCCGCCTCCAACATGAAAGCCCTCCTCAGAGACGTATAATTTGTATCCAACGCACTAGTACCCATTTACTGCAACCGTTGCACTCTTCTAATAAGGGTGGGACACATAAATTGCGTCAAGGTTAATTACTATAGGCTCCAGGGCGAGTTTAATCCTAGAGAGTAACACGGCAGCGGCCTGCACATGAAAGCCCTCCTCGGAGACATGTAGTTTGTATACGACACTCTACTGACCATGTACTGGAACCCTAGCACTCTTCTAACGAGGATGCGACACAAAAAATGCGACGAGATTAAATACTATAGGCTCCAGGGCGAGCTTCGTCCTAGAGAGTAACACAGCTGCGGCCTCCATATGAAAGCCCTCCACAGAGACAATTACTTTGTATCCGACGCACTACTGCCCATTTACTAAAACCCTCGCACTCTTCTAAGAAGGATGTGACACTGAAATTACGTCGAGATTAAATACTATATGCTCCAGGGTGGGTTTCACACTAGAGAGTAACATGGCTGCGGCCTCCACACGAATGCCATCCTCGGAAACATGAATTTTGTATCCGACGCACTACTGCTCATTTACTGAAAACCTCGCACTCTTATAATAAAGATGCAACACAGAAATTGCGTCGAGATTAAATACTATATGGTCCAGGTTGGGTTTTACACTGGAGAGTAACACGGCTGCGGTGTCCACATGAAAAGCCCTCCTCAGCGACAATTATTTTGTATCCGACGCACAAATGCCCATTTACTGAAACCCTCGCACTCTTCTTATAAGGATGCGACACAGAAATAGCGTCGAGATTAAATACTATGGGCGCCAGGGTGAGTTATATCCTAGAGAGTAACACGGCTGCGGCCTGCACATGAAAGCCCTCTTCGGAGACATGTAGTTTGTATACGACACTCTACTGACCATGTACTGGAACCCTCGCACTCTTCTAACGAGGATGCGACACAAAAAATGCGACGCGATTAAATACTATAGGCTCCAGGGCGAGCTTCGTCCTAGAGAGTAACACAGCTGCGGCCTCCATATGAAAGCCCTCCACAGAGACAATTACTTTGTATCCGACGCACTACTGCCCATTTACTAAAACCCTCGCACTCTTCTAAGAAGGATGTGACACTGAAATTACGTCGAGATTAAATACTATATGCTCCAGGGTGGGTTTCACACTAGAGAGTAACATGGCTGCGGCCTCCACACGAATGCCATCCTCGGAAACATGAATTTTGTATCCGACGCACTACTGCTCATTTACTGAAAACCTCGCACTCTTATAATAAAGATGCGACACAGAAATTGCGTCGAGATTAAATACTATATGGTCCAGGTTGGGTTTTACACTGGAGAGTAACACGGCTGCGGTGTCCACATGAAAAGCCCTCCTCAGCGACAATTATTTTGTATCCGACGCACAAATGCCCATTTACTGAAACCCTCGCACTCTTCTTATAAGGATGCGACACAGAAATAGCGTCGAGATTAAATACTATGGGCGCCAGGGTGAGTTATATCCTAGAGAGTAACACGGCTGCGGCCTGCACATGAAAGGCCTCCTCGGAGACATGTAGTTTGTATCCGAAGCAATACTGCCCATTTCTGAAACCCTCGCACTCTTCTAATAAGGATGCGACAAATAAATTGCGTCGGGATGAATTACTATAGGCGACAGGGCGAGTTTTATCCTAGAGAGTAACGCGGCTGCGGCCTCCACATGATAGCCCTCTTGTTAGACATGATGTATGTATTCGACGCACTACTGCCCATTTACTGAAACGCTCGCACTCTTCTAATAGGGATGTGAAACAGAAATTGCGTCGAGATTAATTACTGTAGGCTGCCGGTCGGGTTTTATGCTAGAGAGGAAAACGGCTGCGGCCTCTGCATGGATAGCCTCCTCGGAGCCATATTGTTTGTATCCACCGCACTACTGCCCTTTTACTGAAACCCTCGCACTCTTCTAATAAGGATGCGACACGAAATTGCGTCGTGATTAAATACTGCAGGCCCCAGGGCGGGCTTAACCTAGTGAGTAACACGGCTATGGCCTCCACATGAGAGCCCTCCTCGGAGACATGTAGTTTGTATCCGACGCACTACTGCCCATTTACTGAAACCCTCATACTGTTCTATTAAGGATTCAACACAGAAATTGCGTCGAGATTAAATACTGTAGGCGCCAGATCGGTTTTTATCTTTGAGCATAACAGGGCTGCGACCTCCACATGAAAGCGGACCTCAGAGACATGTAGTTTGTATCCGACACACTACTGGCCATTTACTGAATCCCTGGCACTCTTTTAATAAGGATGCGACACAAAAATTGCGACGAGATTAAATACTATAGGCTCCAGGGAGAGTTTTATGCTAGAGAGTAACACGGCTGTGGCCTCCACTTGAAAGCTCTTCTGGGAGTCCTGTAGTTTTCATTCGACGCAATATTATTCACTTACTGTAACCCTCGCACACTTCTACTGAGGATGCGACTTAGAAATTGCGACGAGATTAAATGCTATAGGCTTCAGGGCGAGTTTTATCACAGAACATAACATGGCTTTGGCGTCCTCATGAAAGCCCTACTCAGAGGCATATAGTTTTTATCCAACGCACTACTGTCCACTCACTGAAACCCTATCACTCTTCAAATCAGGATGTGACACAGAAATTGCGTCGACATAAATACTATAGGCTAGAGGGCTAGTTACATCCTAGAGAGTAACATGGCTACGACCTCTACATGAAAGCCACCCTCGGAGACATGTGATTTGTATCCGACGCACTACTGCCGATTTACTGAAGCCCTCGCACACTTCTAATAAGAAAGAGACTCAGAATTCGCGTCGAGATTAAATTCTATAAGCAGAAGGGCCTTGCTCGGATACATATTATTTGTCTCCGACTCACTACATCCCAATTACTGAAACCGTCGCACACTTCTAATATGGATGCGACACAGAAATTGCGTCGTGTTTAAATACTATACGCTACAGAACGGGTTTCATCTTAGGGAGTAACACGGCTGGGGCCTCTACATGAAAGCCCCCCTCGGAGACATGTAGTTTGTATCCTACGCACTACTGCCCATGTACTGAAACCCTCGAACTTTTCTAATAAGAATGTGACGTAGAAGTTGCGTCGACATTAAATACTATAGGCTCCAGGGCGGGTATTATCCTACGGAGTAACACGGCTGAGGCCTCCACATTAAAGCACTCCTCAAAGACAATGAGTTTGTATCCGACGCACTACTGCCTATTTACTGAAACCCTCGCACTATCCTAATAAGGTTGGGACACAGAAATTGCATCGATATTAAATACTATAGGCTCCAGGGTGGATTTATCCTAGATAGTAACACGGCTGCGGCGTCCACATGAAAGCCCTCCTCGAAGCCATATAGTTTGTATCCGAAGCAATATTCAGCAATTACTGTAACCGTCGCACCCTTCTAGTGAGGATGCGACACAGAAATTGTATCGAGGTTAAATACTGTAGACTCCGGGGCGGGTTTTATCCTAGAGAGTTACACGTCTGCAGGCTTCACATTAAAGCTCTCTTGGGAGTCTTCTAGTATGTATCCGTCGCCCTAATGCCCACTACTTGAAACCCACAGACACTTCTACTAAGGAAGTGACACAGAAATTGCGTCGAGGTTATGTACAATAGACGCCAGGCCGGATTTTATTGTAGAGAGTAAAACGGCTGCGGCCTCCACATGAAAGCCCTCCTCGGAGACATATAGTTTTTATCCGAAGCAATATTCAGCATTTACTGTAACCCTCACACCATTCTAGTGAGGATACGACACAGAAATTGTATTGACATAAAATACTATAGGCTCCAGGGCGTGTTATATCCTAGAGAGTAACATGGCTGCAGCCTCCACATGAAAGTTCACCTGGGAGTCTTCTAGTTTGCATCCGTCGCACTACGGCCCATTTCTTGAATTCCTCGCACACTTCTACTAAGGATGTGACACAGAAATTGCGTCGAGATTAAGTACTATTGCCGCCAGGGCGTGTTTTATCCTAGAGCGTAAGACGGCTGCGGTCTCCATATGAAAGCCCCCCTTGGAGAAATGTAGTTTGTATCCGACGCACTACTGCCCATTTACTGAAACCTCCTACTCTTCTAATAAGGATGTGACACAGAAATTTCGTCGATATTAAATACTATACGCTGTAGGTTGCGTTTTGTACTAGAGGTTAAACGGCTGTGGCCTCCACATGAAAGCCCTCCTGGGAGACATACAGTTTGTTTCCGACGCGCTACTGCCAACTTACTGAAACACTCGCACTCTTCTAATAAGGATGCTACACAGAAATTGCATTGTGATTAAATACAATGGGCTACCGGGCAGGTTTTGTACTTGGTAGTAAAATGGATGCGGCTTCCACGTTAAAGCTCTCCACGGGGACCTGTAATTTTATCAACGCACTACTGCCCATTTACTGAAACCACCGCACTCTTGTAATAAGGATGCGACACCGAAATTGCGTCGACATTAAAGGCTATATGCTACAGGGCCGGTATTATACTAGAGAGTAAAACGGCTGCGGCTACAACATGAAAGCGCTCCTCGGAGACATATATTTTGTTGTTGTTGTTGTTGTTGTTGTTGTGGTCTTCAGTCCTGTGACTGGTTTGATGCAGCTCTCCATGCTACTCTATCCTGTGCAAGCTTCTTCATCTCCCAGTACCTACTGCAACCTACATCCTTCAGTATCTGTTTAGTGTATCCATCTCTTGGTCTCCCTCTACGATTTTTACCCTCCACGCTGCCCTCCAATACTAAACTGGTTGTCCCTTGATGCCTCAGAACATCTCCTACCAACCGATCCCGTCTTCTGGTCAAGTTGTGCCACAAACTTCTCTTCTCCCAATCCTATTCAATACTTCCTCATTAGTTATATGATCTACCCATCTAATCTTCAGCATTCTTCTGTAGCACCACGTTTCGAAAGCTTCTATTCTCTTCTTGTCCAAACTATTTATCGTCCATGTTTCACTTCCATACATGGCTACACTCCATACAAATACTTTCAGAAATGTCTTTCTGACACTTAAATCTATACTCGATGTTAACAAAGTTCTCTTCTTCAGAAACGATTTCCTTGCCATTGCCAGTCTACATTTTATATCCTCTCTACTTCGACCATCCTCAGTTATTTTGCTCCCCAAATAGCAAAACTCCTTTACTACTTTAAGTGTCTCATTTCCTAATCTAATTCCCTCAGCATCACCCGACTTAATTCGACTACAATCCATTATCCTCGTTTTGCTGTTGTTGAGGTTCATCTTATATCCTCCTTTCAAGACACTGTCCATTCCATTCAACTGATCTTCCAAGTCCTTTGCTGTCTCTGACAGAATTACAATGTCATCGGCGAACCTCAAAGTTTTTATTTCTTCTCCATGGATTTTAATACCTACTCCGAATTTTTCTTTTGTTTCCTCTACTGCATGCTCAATATACAGATTGAACAACATCGGGGAGAGGCTACAACCCTGCCTTACTCCCTTCCCAATCACTGCTTCCCTTTCATGTCCCTCGACACTTATAACTGCCATCTGGTTTCTGTACAAATTGTAAATAGCCATTCGCTCGCTGTATTTTACCCCTGCCACCTTTAGAATTTGAAAGAGAGTATTCCAGTCAACATTGTCAAAAGCTTTCTCTAAGTCTACAAATACTAGAAACGTAGGTTTGCCTTCCCTTAATCTTTCTTCTAAGATAAGTCGTAAGGTCAGTATTGCCTCACGTGTTCCAGTGTTTCTACGGAATCCAAACTGACTTTCCCCGAGGTTGGCTTTTACTAGTTTTTCCATTCGTCTGTAAAGAATTCGTGTTAGTATTTTGCAGCTGTGACTTATTAAACTGGTAGTTCGGTAATTTTCACATCTGTCAACACCTCCGTTCTTTTGGATTGGAATTAATATATTCTTCTTGAAGTCTGAGGGTATTTCGTCTGTTTCATACATCTTGCTCACCAGATGGTAGAATTTTGTCAGGACTGGCTCTCCCAAGGCCGTCAGTAGTTCCAATGGAATGTTGTCTACTCCGGGGGTTTGTTTCGACTCAGGTCTTTCAGTGCTCTGTCAAACTCTTCACGCAGTATCGTATCTCCCATTTCATCTTCATCTACATCCTCTTCCATTTCCATAAGATTGTCCTCAATTACATCGCCCTTGTATAGACCCTCTATATACTCCTTCCACCTTACTGCTTTCCCTTCTTTGCTGAGAACTGGGTTTCCATCTGAGCTCTTGATATTCATACAAGTCGTTCTCTTATCTCCAAAGGTCTCTTCAATTTTCCTGTAGGCAGTATCTATCTTACCCCTAGTGAGATAAGCCTCTACATCCTTACATTTGTCCTCTAGCCATCCCTGCTTAGCCATTTTGCACTTCCTGTCGATCTCATTTTTGAGACGTTTGTATTCCTTTTTGCCTGCTTCATTTACTGCATTTTTATATTTTCTCCTTTCATCAATTAAATTCAATATTTCTTCTCTTACCTGAGGATTTCTACTAGCCCTCGTCTTTTAACCTACTTGATCCTCTGCTGCCTTCACTACTTCATCCCTCAAAGCTACCCATTCATCTTCTACTGTATTTCTTTCCCCCATTCCTGTCAATTGTTCCCTTATGCTCTCCCTGAAACTCTGTACAACCTCTGGTTCTTTCAGTTTATCCAGGTCCCATCTCCTTAAATTCCCAGCTTTTTGCAGTTTCTTCAGTTTTAATCTACAGGTCATAACCAATAGATTGTGGTCAGAGTCCACATCTGCCCCTGGAAATGTCTTACAATTTAAAACCTGGTTCCTAAATCTCTGTCTTACCATTATACAGGGTGATTCAAAAAGAATACCACAACTTTAGGAATTTAAAACTCTGCAACGACAAAAGGTAGAGCTAAGCACTATCTGTCGGTGAATTAAGGGAGCTATAAAGTTTCATTTAGTTGTACATTTGTTCGCTTGAGGCGCTGTTGACTAGGCGTCAGCGTCAGTTGATGCTAAGATGGCGACCGCTCAACAGAAAGCTTTTTGTGTTATTGAGTACGGCAGAAGTGAATCGACGACAGTTGTTCAGCGTGCATTTCGAACGAAGTATGGTGTTAAACCTCCTGATAGGTGGTGTATTAAACGTTGGTATAAACAGTTTACAGAGAATGGGTGTTTGTGCAAAGGGAAAAGTTCTGGACGGCCGAGAACGAGTGATGAAAATGTAGCACGCATCCAGCAAACATTTGTTCGCAGCCCAGGAAAATCGACTCACAGAGCTAGCAGAGAGCTGCAAATTCCACAATCAACTGTATGGAGAGTCCTACGAAAAAGGTTAGTTATGAAACCTTATCGTCTGAAATTGGTTCAAGCACTGTCTGCAGCCCGTGACAGAGCACTTCATCACTGGCCTCCAAGAAGATCTGATCTTACCCCCTGCGATTTTTTCTTATGGGGGTATGTTAAGGATATGGTGTTTCGGCCACCTCTCCCAGCCACCATTGATGATTTGAAACGGGAAATAACAGCAGCTATCCAAACTGTTACGCCTGATATGCTACAGAGACTGTGGAACGAGTTGGAGTATCGGGTTGATATTGTTCGTGTGTCTGGAGGGGGCCATATTGAACATCTCTGAACTTGTTTTTGAGTGAAAAAAAACCTTTTTAAATACTCTTTGTAATGATGTATAACAGTAGGTTATATTATGTTTCTTTCATTAAATACACATTTTTAAAGTTGTGGTATTCTTTTTGAACCACCCTGTATAATCTATCTGATACCTTTTAGTATCTCCAGGGTTCTTCCATGTGTACAACCTTCTTTCATGATTCTTAAACCAAGTGTTAGCTATGATGATGTTGTGCTCTGTGCATAATTCTACCAGGCGGCTTCCTCTTTCATTTATTAGCTCCAATAAATATTCACCTACTATGTTTCCTTCTCTCCCTTTTCCTACACTCGAATTCCAGTCACCCATGACTATTAAATTTTCGTATCCCTTCACTATCTGAATAATTTCTTTTATTTCATCATACATTTCTTCAATTTCTTCGCCATCTGCAGAGGTAGTTGGCATATAAACTTGTACTACTGTAGTAGGTGTGGGCTTCGTATCTATCTTGGCCACAATAATGCGTTCACTATGCTGTTTGTAGTAGCTTACCCACATTCCCATTTTCCTGTTCATTATTAAACCTACTCCTGCATTACCCCTATTTGATTTTGTGTTTATAACCCTGTAGTCACCTGACCAGAAGTCTTGTTCTTCCTGCCACCGAACTTCACTAATTCCCACTATATCTAACTTCAACCTAGCCATTTCCCTTTTTAAATTTTCTAACCTACCTGCCCGATTAAGGGATCTGACATTCCACGCTCCGATCCGTAGAACGCCAGTTTTCTTTCTCCTGATAACGACATCCTCATGAGTAGTCCCCGCCCAGAGATCCGAATGGGGGACTATTTTACCTCCGGAATATTTTACCCAAGAGGACGTCATCATCATTTAATCATACAGTAAAGCTGCCATTCGCAGTACCAGCACAGCAAGGCCGTTTTGGTTATTGTTACAAGGCCAGATCAGTCAATCATCCAGACTGTTGCCCTTGCAACTACTGAAAAGGCTGCTGCCCCTCTTCAGGAACCACACGTTTGTCTGGCCTCTCAACAGATACCCCTCCATTGTGGTTGCACCTACGGTACGGCTATCTGTATCGCTGAGGCACGCAAGTCTCCCCACCAACGGCAAGGTTCATGGACAGGATATATATAGTTTGTATAGGATATATATAGTTTGTATCCGACGCAATATTCAGCATTTGGTGTAACCCTCGCACCTTTCTAGTGAGGATGCGACACAGAAATTGAATCGTGATTAAATACAATAGTCTCCAGGCTGGGTTCCTTCCTAGAGAGTAACACGGGTGCGGCCTCCACATGAAGCATTACTCGGAGACAAATAGTTTGTATCCGAAGCAATATTCAGCATTTACTGCAACCCTCGCCCCCTTCTAGTGAGGATGCGACACAGAAATTGCATCGAGATTATACACTATAGGCTCCAGGGCGGATTTTATCCTAGAGAGTAACTAGGCTGGCACCTCCACATGAAAGCGCTCCTCGGAGACATATAGTTTGTATCCGATGCACTACTGCCAATTTATTTAAACCTTCGCACTCTTCTACTAAAGATGTGACACAGAAATCGCGTGTAGGTTAAATACTATAGGCGCCAGGGCGTGTTTTATCTCAGATAGTAACACGGCTGTGGCCTTAACATGAAAAACCTCCTCGTAGACATATAGTTTGTATCCGACGCAATATTCAGCACTTACTGTAACCCTCGCACCCTTCTACTAAAGATACGACACAGAAATTGTGTCGAGAGTAAATACTATAGGCTCCAGAGCGGGTTTTATCCTAGAGAGTAAAACGGCTGTTGCCTCCACATTAAAGCCCTTCTCGGAGACATATAGTTTGTATCCGACCCACTACTGCCCATTTACTGAAACCCTCGCACTATTCTAATAAGGTTGCGACACAGGAAATGCGTCGAGATTTTATACTGAAGGCTCCAGGGCGGGTTTTATCCTAGAGAGTAACACGGCTGCGGGCTCCACATGAAAGACCTCCTCGGAGATTTAAAGTTTGTATCCGACGCACTACTGCCCAATTACTGAAACCCTCGTACTCTTCTAATAAGGATGTGACACAGAAATTGGTTCGAAATTAAATACTAAAAGCTACAGAGCTCCTTTTGTCCTAGAGAGTAAAACGGTTGTGGCCCCCACATGAAAGCCCTCCTCAGAGACATATAGTTTGTATACGACGCACTATTTCATCTTTACTGAAACCCTCGCACTCTTCTAATAAGGATGCGACACAGAAATTGCGTAGAAATTAAATACGATAGTCTACAGCGTGTGTTTCGTCCTAGTGCGTAACACGACTGCGGCCTCCACATGAAAGCCCTCCTCGGAGACATATAGTTTGTATCCGACGCGCTACTGCCCATTTACTGAAACCCTCGCACTCTTCTACAGTGTGTAAACTTTTAGATGGCAGACCTCTCCCTAGTCCTGAATCGGTAGAAGTCGGTAAATGTCGGGAGGCTTCGGTAGGCACGCAGTTTCGACTGCTGCCAACATTACGTAGCTGACTGTGTTGTACAAGGTAGCCATTGTCGTCTGCTTCGTTATTGTTTTGCGCTGTACTGTTCTGCGTGGTTTTATTGTGCAGTTGTGCTAAACATTATCAAATGTAGTGAAGAGGCAGTTGCTTGCCCATTTCGGGAGTCGGCCAACAACCCCTATCGGTAGACCTACGGCTAAAAGGAAACCAGTAATACGTAGCGATGCTCGCAAAATTATATTGCGTGTGATTGAATGATTCGAAAGGGAAAGGGAGCAGAAAAAATTGCTTCACCCCATTTACAAATCTTCAGTGAGAGCTGCTACATACACAGAACAAAGCATGCGTAGCATTGGAAGATTCAAATAGTTTTCCAAGAATGATCCTGGCGTATCACCACAAACGCCTGGCAAGAAAAGGTGAGTTTCCATTTCAGATATTTTGTTCGCGATCACTTTGAAGGAGCCCCCTATTTCGTCCGCATTACCTTATATTTCATTTTTCCTTGCTACTGTATTGCTTTGTATGTAAACACCACTGGTTTCTGTATTACTTCGAAACACATTCATATTACAGTACATTTCCAAATTCAAAAAAATACATGCAGTGCAGAAGGCATTTTCTTATAAATCTTTCTCTCTCTCTTAACTTAGGAAAAGAAGTGGAGAAATAGAAGTAATGATCGATGATTTCAACCAGCGTGTCATTCGCGACACGATACCGGAATTTTATTCAGTGTGGAAGATTGTGCCGAGCCTGCGAACACTGCTTCCAGTTTTGCACGACAAAATAGGCTGGAAGTGGAGTATTGTCTCGCTGAGAAAAGTACTTTTGTCTATCGGATTCATATGGCGTAGGGTGGAAAGCAAGAGGAATGTCTTGCTAGAATGTCCAGACACTGTGCACTGGCGATCTCGTTTCATTGTTGACATGACGAACTTCAGGGAAGCAGGCAGAGAAATATTTTATCTCGAAGAATCGTGGATCGATAATAACTTAACGTTTAATAAATGTTGGCAGATGAAGAGTGACTTACGTGAAGAGAGTATCGTTGGTGTCACAACATGGGGGAGCGCATAGTAGACAAACATATATACCTTCATATATATATATATATATATATATATATATATATATATATATACTCCTGGAAATGGAAAAAAGAACACATTGACACCGGTGTGTCAGACCCACCATACTTGCTCCGGACACTGCGAGAGGGCTGTACAAGCAATGATCACACGCACGGCACAGCGGACACACCAGGAACCGCGGTGTTGGCCGTCGAATGGCGCTAGCTGCGCGGCATTTGTGCACCGCCGCCGTCAGTGTCAGCCAGTTTGCCGTGGCATACGGAGCTCCATCGCAGTCTTTAACACTGGTAGCATGCCGCGACAGCGTGGACGTGAACCGTATGTGCAGTTGACGGACTTTGAGCGAGGGCGTATAGTGGGCATGCGGGAGGCCGGGTGGACGTACCGCCGAATTGCTCAACACGTGGGGCGTGAGGTCTCCACAGTACATCGATGTTGTCGCCAGTGGTCGGCGGAAGGTGCACGTGCCCGTCGACCTTGGGACCGGACCGCAGCGACGCACGGATGCGCGCCAAGACCGTAGGATCCTACGCAGTGCCGTAGGGGACCGCACCGCCACTTCCCAGCAAATTAGGGACACTGTTGCTCCTGGGGTATCGGCGAGGACCATTCGCAACCGTCTCCATGAAGCTGGGCTACGGTCCCGCACACCGTTAGGCCGTCTTCCGCTCACGCCCCAACATCGTGCACCCCGCCTCCAGTGGTGTCGCGACAGGCGTGAATGGAGGGACGAATGGAGACGTGTCGTCTTCAGCGATGAGAGTCGCTTCTGCCTTGGTGCCAATGATGGTCGTATGCGTGTTTGGCGCCGTGCAGGTGAGCGCCACAATCAGGACTGCATACGACCGAGGCACACAGGGCCAACACCCGGCATCATGGTGTGGGGAGCGATCTCCTACACTGGCCGTACACCACTGGTGATCGTCGAGGGGACACTGAATAGTGCACGGTACATCCAAACCGTCATTGAACCCATCGTTCTACCATTCCTAGACCGGCAAGGGAACTTGCTGTTCCAACAGGACAATGCACGTCCGCATGTATCCCGTGCCACCCAACGTGCTCTAGAAGGTGTAAGTCAACTACCCTGGCCAGCAAGATCTCCGGATCTGTCCCCCATTGAGCATGTTTGGGACTGGATGAAGCGTCGTCTCACGCGGTCTGCACGTCCAGCACGAACGCTGGTCCAACTGAGGCGCCAGGTGGAAATGGCATGGCAAGCCGTTCCACAGGACTACATTCAGCATCTCTACGATTGTCTCCATGGGAGAATAGCAGCCTGCATTGCTGCGAAAGGTGGATATACACTGTACTAGTGCCGACATTGTGCATGCTCTGTTGCCTGTGTCTATGTGCCTGTGGTTCTGTCAGTGTGATCATGTGATGTATCTGACCCCAGGAATGTGTCAATAAAGTTTCCCCTTCCTGGGACAATGAATTCACGGTGTTCTTATTTCAATTTCCAGGAGTGTATATAGATTTTAATGTACATGACGACTTCAGTTTCGTTTACGAACAACATTTAAAGCGAGTTTGACTTCCAAGCTTTTCGTCTGCTTTCGTATAAGAATGACGCGCAATTTGTAGTGCCAGCACTGCAACTGGTAAGCGTGCCTTGTCCCCCCCCCCCCCCGTCCCGCAACGCCGCCACTCCCCCCGCCAGCCAATGCTGACTTCCTCCTCTCCCCTCACAACTCACCCGTCTTACAGTTAACACTCTGTACTGAGGATGCGACACAGAAATTGGGTCGAGATTAAATACTATAGGCGCCAGGGCGGATTTTATCCTAGAGAGAAAACCGCCTGCGACCTCCACATGAAAAACCCTCCTTGGAGACATGTAGCTTGTATTTGACGCACTACTGCCCATTTACTGAAACCCTCACACCCTTCTACTAAGGATGCGACACAGAAATTGTGTAGAGATTAATTACTACAGATTACAGGTCGGGATTTATACTAGAGAGAAACACGGCTCCAGCCTCCACATGCAAGCCCACCTCGAAGACATACAGTTTGTATGCGACGCTCTACTGCCTATTTACTGACACCCCCCGCACTCTTCTAATAAGGATGCAACACAGAAATTGCGCCGAGGTTAAATACCATAGGCTCCAGGGCGAGTTATGTCCCAGAGATTAACACGGCTGCAGCATCCACATGAAAACACTCGTGGGAGTCATGTACTTTGTATCCGTCACACTACTGCCCATTCCTTGAAACCCTCGCACACCTCTACTAAGGAAGTGACCACAGAAATTGCGTCAACAATCAATACTATGGGCTCCATGGTGGGTTTTACCCTAGAGAGTAACAGGGCTGTGGCTTCCGCATAAAAGATTTCCTTGGAGACATGTAGTTTGAATCCAACGCACTACTGCCAATTTACTGAAACCTTCGCACTCCTCTAATAAGGATGTGACATAGAAATTGCGTCGGGATTAAATATTGTAGGCAACAGGGCTGGTTTTATCCAAGAGAGCAACACGGCAGCCGCCTCCACATGAAAGCTCTCCTGGGAGTCTTGTAGTTTGCATCCGCCGCAATATTCCTCTTTTACTGTAGCCCTCGCACCCTTCTACTGAGGATGCGACGAGGAAATTGCGTCGAGATTAAATACTATATGCTCCAGGTCGTGTTTTATCCTAGACAGTAAAACGGCTGCTGCCTCCACATAAAAGCCCTCCTCGGAGACATGTAGTTTGAATCCGACGCACTACTGCCAATTTACTGAAACCTTCGCACTCCTCTAATAACGATGTGACACAGAAATTGCATCGAGATTAAATACTGTAGGCAACAGGGCGGGTGTTATCCGAGAGAGTAACACAGCTGCAGCCTATACATGAAAGCACTCCTGGTAGTCTTGTAGTTTGCATCCGACGCAATATTCTCCTTTTACTGTAACGCTCGCACCCTTCTACTGATGATGCCATACAGATACTGCGTCGAGATTAAATATTATAGGCTCCAGGGCGGGTTTTATCCCAGAGAGAAAAATATCTGCGACCACCACATGAAAATCCTCCTTGGAGACATGTGGTTTGTATCCGACGCACTACTGCCCATTTACTGTGACCCTCGCACTCTTCTAATATGGATGCTACACTGAAATTGCTTGGAGTTTAAATTCAACAGGCGCCAGGGCGTGTTTTACCTTATAGAGTAAGCTGCGGCCACCACATGAAAGCTCTCGTCGGAGACATGTACTTTGTATCTGACGCACTACTGCCCATTTATTGAAACCCACGCACTCTTCTAGTAAGGATGCGACACAGAAATTGCGTCGAGATTAAATACTACAGGCGCCAGGGCGTGTTTTATCTTAGAGAGTAAAATGGCTGCGGCCTCCACACGATAACCCTCCTCGGAGACATGTTGTTTGTATCCGACGCACTAGTGCCTGTTAACTGAATACCTCGCACTCTTCGAATAAGGATGCGACACATTAATTGCGTCGAGATAATATACTATAGGCTACAGGGCGGGTTTTATACTAGGGAGTAACACGGCTGCAGCCTCCACATGAAAGCTGTCCTGCAGTATCCGTCACAGTACAGCACATTTCTTGATACCCTCGCACACTTCTACTAAGGATGCGACACAGAAATTTGCGTCGAGATTAAATACCATAGGCGCCAGGAAGGGTTTCATCCTAGAGAGTAAAACATCTGCGGCCTCCACATGAATGCCCACCTCGGAGACATGTAGTTTGTGTCCGACGCACTGTTGCCCATTTACTGAATCCCTCACACTCTTTTATTATTTTTTTTTTATGGCCTTCATTGGACCACTGTAGTCAAAAATACAAAGTTCTAAACAAGTTGTTACACATGGATACAATTTGGTTTGACAATAACTTAATATACAGTATTTAGGTAATATAATTATTAGAGGCTATTCTTATATGAAAGGTGTTTTGCTCTTCTGTCTGCCCAATATTTCTTCATTCTTTCAGATATTTTCTTTCTTTCTTCATCTGAGACAACTCTTCCTGTACTCCTTTTATTGATTTTCATTTGTAGTCTTGTTTGCGGGTCTTACAGTATTCTGGTTTTCTCTGTCTTGTTTTTTAGGTCATCTACTGTAATTTGATAGTGTTTTAATTTTGCAGCTATAGATAGGTTTTTTTTTGTTTTATGTAGTTTTGGTAATGTAATTTGCATAGTTCAGTTTTTTTATTCTATTTTGCCATGATGGCTTATCATTTAGATTGTATGTTATTATTTCGCCTAAACATTTAAATTTATCAACAGTTTTGATTTCCTGTTCTCCTATTGTAATTTTTTTTTTTTTTTTGCAAATGGTGGATCAGTTAGCATAATCTCTGTTTTTTCAAATGATATTCTAAGGCCTACTCTCTCTGCTATTTCTTGTAGTGATTTCACTTGTTGCCCGGCTTCTTGAACGGTGTTGGCTAGGAGAGCAAGATCATCAGAGAATCCCAAGTAGTTTAAGCTAATATCATCTTTTGCACTTCCAATTCTTATCCTCTTTGGATTGTCCATGTACCATTCTCTCATTATGTATTCCAGTGCACAGTTGAAAAGTAATGGTGATAGGCAGTCACCTTGTCTTAAGTCTGTTTTTATGAGGAATGGTTCCGAAATTTCTCCTCTAAACTTCACTTTTGATTTGGTGTTGGTTAGAGTGAGTTGTATTATTTTAATTAGTTTTGGATGGAGTCCTAGATTTCTTAAAATTTTTAATACTGAAGGTCTGTGGAGACAGTCATATGCCTTCTTAAAATCTACAAATGTTATTGCCAGAGGTTTGTTCCGTTTCTTGTAGTATGCCATAATCAATTTTAAACTAATTATCTGCTATGCACAGCTTCTCCATGGTCTGAAACCTCCCTGATATTCACTTAACTCCTGTTCTAATTGCTCCTTGATTCTTTCATACAGGATCTTGGATAGAATTTTATATGTGCAATCTAGGAGAGAGATGCCTCTGTAGTTGCCTGGGTTGCTCTTACCTCCCTTTTTGTGTAGTGGGTGGATGATAGCTGTGGTCCAATGTTCGGGAAATTGTTCTGTTACCCAAATTTTTGTTAGAGCCATGTGTAAGGAGGTCTTCACTGTGTCACTTGCATATTTCCACATTTCAACAAAAACCTGATCTTCTCCACATGCCTTATAATTTTTTTGTTCTTTAAGAATTTCTTCTACTTCTTGGAAAGTTGGAGGGTCTAGTTTGTTAGGTTTGGTTTTTATTGGGGTATTTATGTTGATTTGTAAGGGTTCTTTGGGTTCCTCGCAATTCAGAAGTTTGTAAAATGCTTTTGCCATGATTTCTGCATTTTTCCTTGTTACTGTGTGTCATTCTTCCATCTTCATCTTTCAGTATTAGTGTAGGGGCCTCATATTGTTGTAGTTGTTTTCCAAAGATTTTGTAGTAGTTCCTGGAGTTGGTTTTATGATAGTTACCTTCTATAGACTTTATAATATCTTTATGAAATCCTCTCTTGATTCTTCTAATATTTTGAGTGAATTTTTTTCTTTCATTTTTTAGGTTGATGGCATTTTCTTCAGTTTTATGTGTTTGAAACTTGAACCATGCTTGGTGTCTATCTTCATGGAATTTGTCACATTCTGATGTCCACCATGCATGTTTCCTTCGTGGATTCAAGGGAGCTAGATTCTCTGCTTCTTTTTTAAGTTTAGGCACTAGTTGTTCTAGATCATCTGTTAATTTGATGGTTTGTGTTATTTGTTGGTACTTATTATTTTTTATTATCTGATGTGGGTCAAACCTCCTTTTTATTTTATTAGTTTTTCCGGTCCTCTTCTTTAACGGTGTGAATTTGATTTTAATTTTAACCATATAATGGTCTGAGCTTGTGTCTACTCCTCTCAGTACTTTAACATTGTGGATCTCCGTATGAAAATTTTTGTCCATATAGACATGGTCTAGCTGCCACTCGCCCTTCCTCCAGTCTGGATGTTTCCATGTTTTAAGTTTACTTGGCTTCCTCTTAAAGTATGTTGATTTAGATATAAGGTTGTGTTCTCTGCAGAGTTCTACAAGTCTTTGACCGTTTTTGTTTGTAAATTTATGTGGACTCCATTTTCCAATTATATCTTTATATTTCCTTTCTTTTCCCAACTGAGCATTCAAATCTCCCAATAAGATTTTTACATTCTTTTTATTTACTCTGTTCACAGTTTGTTCTAGAAGGTCCCAAAATTTATCTACCTCTTCCTTTGTTTTTGTTAGACAATTTTTTTCATTTGTTGGGGCATGAGCATTTATTATTGTATAGGTTTTATTCATTGTTTTAAAGCTTAGAGTCGCAATTCTTGGTGATACTGCTTGGAAATCCGTTACTGAATCTATTATTTTTATGTTTACTAAAAACCCTGTTCCAAACTGGGGACATTGTTTCATTGCCCTCGGTCCTGGTTTCCCATTATAAATTCTGTATCCTTGTGATTCGAATGGGTTCTCGGTGGAGTTTCTCATTTCTTGGATCCCTGTTACTAAAATTTTTTGTTTATTTAGTTCATCTGTGAGCTGCTTGAGTTTTCCGGTCTGAAGTAGTGAGTTTATATTGTGTGTTGCTATATAATTTATTTGCTCATGTTTAATCTTCTTTTTGTGTTTTAGTGTGCATTTGGATGGTTGCAAACGCTCCGATTCGTTGCTGTCTTCTAGTTGACTACCCACCGAATCCGATGTAGCCTTTTCCTGTCTTTTTGAGCAGGACGGTGGAATTTTTTTCCTAAAAGACCTTTCCATTTTTGACTGTCGAAGGTTGTCAACCTTAGTTGGAGCAAGCTCCGATTTACAACTCCGGTTGTTAACCGCAGAGGGTGTGTTTGGTCCGCGAGAGCTATTTTATTTCACTCAAGTCCGCCAGTAAACCGGTGAGGACATCCCTATCCGCCACCTGGGACGCGCCACGTAGGAGTATCACCTCTCCTCCTACTATAACAGCATAGTAGGTTCACACTCTTCTAATAAGGATGCGACACAAAAATTGCGTCGGGATTAAATACTACAGGCTACAGGGCTAGTATTATCCTAGAGAGTAACACAGCTGCGCCTCAACATGAAAGCCATCCTCAGAGACATGTAGTATGTATCCGACGCACTACTGCCCACTTACTGAAACCCTCACACCTTCTAATAAGGATGCGACACAGAAATTGCGTCGAGATAAAATACTATAGGCTCCAGGGCGTGTTATACACAAGAGAGTACTACGGCCGCGGCTTCCACTTGAAAGCTCTAATGGGAACTTGTAGTTTGCATCCGACGCAATATTCCGCATTTACTGTAATTCTCGCACCCTTTTACTAAGGATGCGACACAGAAATTTTGTCGAGTTTAAACACTACAGGCTCCAGGGCTGGTTTTATCCTAGAGAGTAAATCGGCTGCAGCCTCGACATGAAAGCTCTCCTGGGAGTCATGTAGTTTGTATCCGACGCACTACTGCCTATTTACTGAAACCCTCACACTCTTCTAATAAGGATGCGACACAGAAATTGCGTCGAGATTAAGTACTGTAGGCACAAGGGCGGGTTTTATCCTAGAGAGTAAAACGGCTGCAGCCTCCACATGAAAGCTCTCCTGGGAGTCTTGTAGTTTGTATCCGACGCACTACTGCCCATATACTGAAACCCTCGCACTCTTCTAATAAGGATGCGACACAGATATTGTGTCGAGATTAAATACTGTAGGCTCCAGGGCGGGTTTTATCCTGGAGAGTAAAACGGCTGCAGCCTCCACATGCAAGCTCTCCTGGGAGTCATGTAGTTTGTATCCGACGCACTACTGCCCATTTACAGAAACCCTCACACTCTTCTAATAAGGATGCGACACAGAAATTGTGTCGAGATTAAGTACTGTAGGCTCAAGGGCGGGTTTTTTCCTATAGAGTAAAACGGCTGCGGTCTCCACATCAATGCCCTTCTCGGAGACTTTTAGTTTGTATCCAACGCTCTACTGCCCATTTACGGAAACCCTCGCACTCTTCTAATAAGGATGCGACACAAAAATTGCGTCGAGATTAAATACTATAGGCTCCAGGGCGGGTTTTATCCTAGTGGTTACAACAGCCATTTCACTCTCACAGCCAATACATCTACCAGCGCTTGTATGAATCCCGTATCGCTATTTATGGCCTCCCCTGACGTCTTTGGAAATTCCATCGCTTCGCTCTGAACCTCCCGTAACATACGCGTATTGTTGAAGAAGTCACGTTCCTAGCGTGTTAAGTGCGTGTTGTTCAAAATGGCTTTGAACACTTGAAACACGTATGTTATGTGGCGGCGATGGCGAGGCATTGCAGAGTCTCTTGACCAGAGTGCCATGTCGACGCCCGCCGACTGCTCACACACAACTCCGACTATCTCTCGCGCGCTACTACCACAGACTACGTCATCTCGCATGCGCTACTACGCTCGAACTGCTAACTCGGAACTGAACTGTGCCGTAACTCGACTGCAACTACATGCTCTCTGGTCAGAGATTCTGTGGCTCGCCATCGCTGCCTATGAAACGTACGCGTTTCACACTATGGGGCTTAACTGCTGTTGTCATCAGTCCCCTAGAACTTAGAACTACTTAAACCTAACTAAGCTAAGGACATCACACACATCCATGCCCGAGGCAGGATTCGAACCTGCGACCGTAGCGGTCGCGCGGTTCCAGACTGTAGCTCCTAGAACCGCTCGGCCACTCCGTCCGGTCTGTGTGGTGTGCCACTCGACGAGTGACGTGCTACCCGCTGCCAGTTTCTTCACTGCCTCTACACTCCCGTTGAACTCAGAAGTCAGTGGTGTTATCCATACCGAAAACACTCTTCAAAATTCTCCAACAAGCAAATATCCAACCTTTACTTCCTCGACATCGCGAATGTTGTACAACTTTAACTGGCTGTTCCCGTAATCGTCCATAAGATTTCTGTAACCTTTCGCATTCCCCCGAAACTTTTCCGAGCACTCCTCTGGCCTTGGCTCCTCTTTGAAGACATGAAACGCGTCCTCCAGCCTCCTCACTTCATTTCTCAGTTCCCAAGCCTTTATAACTAATCTTAGCGTGCATTGACGGCTGATCACCACCACATGCTCTCGCCTGCGGACAGAACTCCGCCCTCCAGGTGCTGATCTCGTGGCGCCTCCATTTCGCTTCAGGCGAAGAGATGCAGTGCAGCCGCGACCGGCACCTCCTCCACCCTCACAGCAACTTGAGCACAGGGTCTACTGTCACCCTACCCACACACTTCAGGAGGACCGCTGTCACTGGTCAGCTTTCTCAAGCAAAGTAAATTAAAATCAATCCTTACATTAACCATTATTACACACGGAACTCACTCCTCACCTACAATTCATTACAATCCGTCACTCCACTCATAAGACTCTAAGCAATTTTAATAAACGCAAAAATTCTGAACTCAATGCAGACGGTAATTTCCGCAATTTTCCATCCACGTTCTCGTGTCCACACCTTTTTGTTTTTGTCGAAATGATTTCTTTTGTTTTATTTTAATTGATTGCCTTCAATAAGTGCCTTGAAAAAAACAAACAAAAAACTGAAGATTTTACTTTTGGGAAGGAATACACTGCCATTTGAGTGTATCTTTCGGTGTGTTTCCTGTGCAAAAATGTGGTAATCGTATTCCTTTCTGAGGTTGTTTTAGCCTGAAAAAAAGACTAAAAAAAGAGGCTAGCGTTATTGCCTGTGGATCACAGTGTCCCGGTTCGATTCCCGGCCGAGTTGAAGATTTTCTCTGCCTGGGGACTGGGTGTTTTTGTTGTCCTCCATTTCATCATCATCATGATTTGTGAGAAAGACTAGATTGGAGTGTGAAAAGAAAATGGACTGTGTAATAACTGAGACTTTGTACGGACGCTGAAGAACGCGCAGTTGAGCGCCCCACAAACCAAACATCATCATCAGTAAATTAAAAATAAAAATACTGATTCCCATGCTACAATTTTTCATTATATGAGAAAAAGTATTAATCAGTGCGTTACGTATTTCCAACACCAATCGACGTACCAGTAGTTCATACAATCAGAGTAGGGGGAAAAAACCAAATGCACACATTCCTGTCTGCAAATACACATTTTATTTACACGTCACTGTCACACAAATTGTGCGTTTAGAAAACAAAGCTAATTTTGCGATTCTTTAATTTCTCCAGGCGTATTAGTTGATCAAACAATCCACGGGTGTACTGCCGGTCCAACGGGCACAATACAACGGCCTCCAGACATGTCCCATCGTCAGGTGCGCTGACGAACGTATTTATTTATTTTAAATCTTTCATTCCACCTCTGAAGAAGACGGTGGCTGCAGGGAAGCACAGCCACTTTCAGCCAATAGTTGTAGTTTGTACTCCTGTGACAAACTTTATTTAGGACAACTGGTTGCTTATTTAATTTTGTAGGATTTTTAACTGCATGTAGATGGATAGCTGAGAGGAAGATGTTGTTCATTAAGTTTCCTTCATACCGAATCTCGGCATTTGCCTTACGGCTGAGCTAAAAAGGTCTCGGTCGATGAAATCGCTGTAAGGATTAGTTGCCTGTTGTTCGTCTTAGATATCTTCATATTATCTCAGTGGTCTTGATAACGTTATAGCGTGATCTTGGAATTTTGTTGATGCAGAAAATTTATGTCTAATTCTGTAGAATATGAGAAACTTTAAACTCTAGTCTAGTAGAGACTATTCTTTTCTTCTGTGGGTGTTCATTGAAGTAACTTTGCTGAGTAGTTTGTTCTTTCTATATCAGGCTGCTACATCATTCCAAATCCTTGTACGTGTTCGTTTGTGGACAATTTCACTGATTTCTTCGTTTTCCAGAGGATTATGTTGGAATGAATTCGATACTGCTTCGCGAATAATGTAGGGATGAAATGCATACTTGAATTTCGGAAAATTAATCGTTGTAGGATCGTGCTGGAAGAGTGATTTTGTAAGTTTGTTGTTAAGTAGTGATGTTGAACGCGAATATGTTCTTTTATTCCGTTAGTACGATCTTGGTTTCAAATTTTTAGTGAAGGGAGTTTTTGGGAATTCATGTTGTAGATCTATTCTGGTCAGCAGATACAGCTTTTTATCGTTTGATTGGACTACATAATCCATGGTTGAGATCCATATTACAGAATGCGTCGAAAAAGTATTTTGTATGTAAGAAGGGAATTGGTTGCGCCGCTCCACGCGTTCGGTATTTCACGAAACGCACTAGATGAAGTCGCCCTTCAAGTTATTTAATATTTCTAGTCGAGCTTTTCTGCTGATTTCAGAGGTCATCTAGATAGATTCCAGATATCTGACGTTTAGTTGTGGTTTAATTTCTTGTCCTCAGTGTCCAAAACGGAGTTTGTGGGTACCCTGTTTTTGGCGATTAATGATACAGCTATGTCTGAATAGGAAAAGCTAACTTTTGGTTGGATTAGTTCGGATTCTTCATTTATTTACCCAGGTTTTAAGTTTGCTGCTGAAGCTCTTGGATTGTTATTAATTGCATCCCTGGTGGGTACATAACACGAATAAGTGGTGTCATCAGCGTACAGGACTATGTTTTTCACTCATCTAGGTGTTGGGATGTCCGCTGTATATATCGTACATAAAGTGGACATGAGGGCACCATGAGGGACTCCCGCTTTAGCTGTGGAGTAGCACGATTTTTGACCCGCACTTTTCTGTTTATGATGAGGTTAGATAAAAATTTTACTATTTCAGACGCGCATTCTATACCTTTTCAAAGGTACGTTCTGTGTCCAAAAACAGGGTATCAGTCGCACCTGTTAAATTGCAGATTTCTGCTATATTGTTAGTTAGTCTTAATTATCGATCAACGGTACTGTCACTTTCTGAAACGAGCTTGTTCATGTGGTATAACGCTGTTGTCTTCTGCAAACTGTTGTAGTCTGTTATTAATTATTTCTTTCATGGTCTTGCCAGTTATTGGAAGTAACGTGGTAAGTCTCTATGAGTAATGGTTGTTTTTGTGTTTTCCACGTTTCGGAATCATGATAATGTGTGTGTGTTTCCACTGGAAATGAACAGTTTTTTTGGATTAAGGCTAAATTAAATATAAGTTTTAGTTTTGAATCATGATAACATGTGTATGTTTCCACTGGAATAGTTCAGTTTTTTTTTTTAATTAAATACAAGTTTTAGCTCTTGAACAAGTCTCTGCGGTAGAAATAGTTTAAGATGTAATCGTCCAATCATGTCACTTCCAGAAGCTGTATTTTTGCCACTTGGTATATTCAGTTATTTCGATCAGTAGTGGATGATCGGCTGGTGTGATATTTTTCTAAAGAAATGAAGTTCCCTAGTAATAATTTCCTCGTGGTTGTCAAATTTGGTGGCCTGTGGATGGTAGTGTATTTATTCGAGTATATCGAGGAATATTTCACCCTTCTCCCTTTCGTCCGCCGTGATGTGGTCATCAATTTGTAAATCCTGTTCTTCGGTGACGGTATTGCCAATGCTTCTCAAACAGAGTGGGGTTACGTGGATCAACTCGGGTTCCCATCCGTTTGCCCTGAGTCGACAAATCTCTAATGTAACTTGATTGTTAAGAGGGTTCCATTTCTGTTTAGTTCTTTCATTAGGGTGCAATTTAATTTAGCTACATAATCTTTATCTTTGATTAGGTTAAGAATTCGTATAGGAAGCCTGTGCATGTCGTCGCTAGCTTTAATCGTAAATACACTCACGAGTGTTGCTAAATCTTATTATCTTTAGGCAAAGAAATGTATTATCTTCTCAATAACCACCAAATCGTGAGCTCATCCATAATTTTGTATATGAAATTAGTGAATTTACTAACAGCAGTTTTCTTGCCCAAGCCTCCTGGACACTTTCACAACTAATCATCAAATTAATTAATTTAAGAAGACTTGGCCTTAAATTGCTTGTGTACCCATGTACGACCACAATAAACTAAAAACAGTGAAGCGTGGAGGAAGTGTGAATGAGAACAGTGGCGTATTTAAGTTTACAAAACAGTGGCAAGTTTTATTAATCCTTTTGTCTTGCCTCCTCTAGACAGGTACACCAGATGTTCTGACCGTATCGTCCCAGGATCTAACATGAGAATGCACAGACCTTTATGACCTTCACACTGTTTGCACAATAGCTCAGTTTGCAGCAGTCTCTTTTACGTGACTTCCTCCACCCACTTTCTGCCAACTGGTCGCCGTCACGTGGACGAAGAAAATGTCTTATGACCCGGCGCCCTTCTGTCTGACCCTGAGTAGTAGGAGGAGAGGGCTTTGGCGAGAAATCTCTCTGCAGGTACGACTCACTGGCGCTGCTTCCCAGAGTCCCTCACAAAGGCAGGTCACTGCACTCAGCATTTTGGTCCCCAACTCATCTCTGCCCTGTTCTCCGTCACATACACTGTGGCCTCTTGGTTACCAGTTCTCCACAAGTTACACATGCAATGATAAAAATATTGTGCCCACAATTTCCCCGTGCAAAAAAGTCAGCCGCCAGCAGTCTCTAAGCGTTCTCGGGCTCAATTTAACGCTCAGAAATACGATCCCAAAACGTTCCCCTCGCTGGCCACGCCGTGGGAGGAGCATAAGTCTCAGGATGGAAGTGACAGTTATTCGCCCCGGTTCCTAGTTTGTAAGAGAGCTGATGGGGAGTCTTTCATGTCCACAAAGCCTCAGTTCTTCGTAGAGGATTTACAGGGCAAGTTTGGGGAGGTGGAGGGCTTGTCCAAAATGCGCTCTGATGAAAATGGCATCCTCTGCCCAGTTATGAAGGTTACTTGCTTGTAACCATTTGGGAGATGTTTCCATTACCATCACACCCCATAAGAGTTTAAATATAGTCCAGTGTATTATTTACCATAGGGACTTTCTTTTGCAGTCTGATGACGAGCTACGCCCCAATTTAGAGCGTCGAGGTGTTCATTTCGTCTGGAGTGTTCATCGGGGTCCAAAGGATAATCAGATTGGTACCGGTGCTTTCATCTTGGCCTTCGAGGGTGATACATTACCGGAGAAGGTGAAGGTGATGGTCTACCATTGTGATGTCAAGCCTTATATCCCATCCCTGATGCAGTGCTTTAAGTTCTGGAAGTTCGGCCATAAGTCTTCCTGCTGTGCTTCCAGCCTCACATGTCGAGATTGCGGAAGCCCGTCACATCCCAATATTCCGTGTACCCCACCTTCCATCTGTGTCAACTGCGGAGAGCGTCATTCACTTTGCTCGCCAGACTGCAGGATCCTACAGAAAGAGAAAAAATCATGGAATATAAGACCCTGGACCGACTGACCTATACTGAGGCTAAGAGGAAATATGACCAACTACATCTTGTTCGAATGACATCTTCATATGCTGCTGCTACAACAACTGTGTTAGCCCCATCAGCTCAGCGAATTCCAGCCCAATCGCCGAGCTGTGTAACTCCACATGCCTCCTTTCCTATGGGGTGCACTACCCACCCTGTTGCTCCTGCACCGCCTACCTCAGGAGCAACACCCCACCACCCATCGCGGACTTCTGTCCATGCTTCTAAGCTGGAGAACTGTCCAACTTCTTCGGCTCCACTCGCCCGCAAGGGGCCCCTTGGGTCCCTCCGTTCCCAGGTTTCCACAAGCGGGAAGGATGACGCCCAACAGTGGCATAAGTTCCCACAGGCAGCTGGTCGTAGGACTTCGTGATCCTCCTCCATCCCGGAGAGCGAATTTGTGAAACAGCGAGAGAAATCCAAGAAAAAGACCTCTAAGACCAAGGTACTTGCGGTGGCAGCCTCCCCACCACCCCACTCACAACCTTCAAGCTCTGCTTCTGGGGTGGAGATTCTGACGTCCGCTGAGGACCTAGATCTCGCCGGTCCCTCAGACACAATGGATAGCACTTGCACAGGTGCTCAATTGGTGGCAGCAGGTGACGTAGCGGCGTAATCTGCTTCCCCAGTCCCTTCACGACTCTCTGGGCCATGGACAATGTCATCCTCCAGTGGAACTGCAGCAGTTTTTTCCACCATCTTGCTGAACTCCGACAACTTCTCAGCCTTCACCCTTTCCTCTGCATTGCTCTTCAAGAAACTTGTTTTCCAGTGATGCGAACCCCTGCCGTCTGTGGCTATCGGGGTTATTATAGGAACCAGGCAACTTATGAAAGGATATCTAGTGGTGCCTGCATCTATGTCCATCACTCCCTTCACAACGAGTCTGTCCCTCTACAAACACCTTTAGAGGCTGTCGCTATTCAAGTGTGGATGCCTCAGGCTGTTACTGTCTGCAGTCTGTATCTTCCACAGGATGGTGATGTCTCGCAGCATGTTCTGGCTGCGCTGATAGCCCAACTGTCCCCACCTTTTCTGTTACTGGGCGACTTCAATGCCCATAACCCTCTGTGGGGTGGAACAGTGGCAACAGACCGAGGCAGCACCATCGAGCATGTATTGGCACAGATTGACCTTTCCCTTTTAAATGATGGTGCCTTCACACATTTCAGTGTGGCGCATGGCAAATATTCAGCCATTGACCTTTCGATCTGCAGCCCTAGCCTCTAACCGTCTATCCACTGGGGTGTGCATGACAACTTGTGTGGTAGTGACCACTTTCCGATCTTTCTGTCACTGCCACAGCGTCACTCTGCTGGGCACCCTTGCAGATGGGCTATGAATAGGTACTTGTTCTTTTCCATTGCCACTATTGAGCCTCTTTCCAATGACGCCCTTTATGCGGTGGTTCACTTGGTCACCACCGGCATCGTTACTGCCGCAGAATCTACCATTCCCTGTTCTTCTGGGTCCCCTTGGCGGAGGACTGTGCCTTGGTGGTCGCCTGAGATCTCGGAGGCGATTAACGATCGCTGGCGGGCGCTCCAGCTTCACAAGCCACACTCCTCATAAGAACACCTCATCACATTTAAATCGCTCTGTGCCCCCCCCCCCCCATGAACCATGGACCTTGCCGTTGGTGGGGAGGCTTGCGTGCCTCAGCGATACAGATAGCCGTACCGTAGGTACAACCACAACGGAGGGGTATCTGTTGAGAGGCCAGACAAACGTGTGGTTCCTGAAGAGGGGCAGCAGCCTTTTCAGTAGTTGCAAGGGCAACAGTCTGGATGATTGACTGATCTGGCCTTGTAACAATAACCAAAACGGCCTTGCTGTGCTGGTACTGTGAATGGCTGAAAGCAAGGGGAAACTACGGCCGTAATTTTTCCCGAGGGCATGCAGCTTTACTGTATGATTAAATGATGATGACGTCCTCTTGGGTAAAGTATTCCGGAGGTAAAATAGTCCCCCATTCGGATCTCCGGGCGGGGACTACTCAAGAGGATGTTGTTATCAGGAGAAAGAAAACTGCCGTTCTACGGATCGGAGCGTGGAATGTCAGGTTCCTTAATCGGGCAGGTAGGTTAGAAAATTTGAAAAGGGAAATGGATAGGTTAAAGTTAGGTATAGTGGGAATTAGTGAAGTTCGGTGGCAGGAGGAACAAGACTTCTGGTCAGGTGACTACAGGGTTATATACACAAAGTCAAATAGGGGTAATGCAGGAGTAGGTTTCATAATGAATAGGAAAATAGGAACGCGGGTAAGCTACTACAAACAGCATAGTGAACGCATTATTGTGGCCAAGATAGATACGAAGCCCACACCTACTACAGTAGTACAAGTTTATATACCAACTACCTCTGCAGATGACGAAGAAATTGAAGAAATGTATGATGAAATAAAAGAAATTATTCAGATAGTGAAGGGAGACGAAAATTTAATAGTCATGGCTGGCTGGAATTCGGTAGTAGGAAAAGGGAGAGAAGGAAACGTAGTAGGTGAATATGGATTGGGGCTAAGAAACGAAAGAGGAAGCCACCTGATAGAATTTTGCACAGAGCACATCATCATCATAGCTAACACTTGGTTTAAGAATCATGATAGAACGTTGTATACATGGAAGAACCCTGGAGATACAAAAAGGTATCAGATAGATTATATAATGGTAAGACAGAGATTTAGGAACCAGGTTTTAAATTGTAAGACATTTTCAGGGGCAGATGTGGACTCTGACCACAATCTATTGGTTATGACCTGTAGATTAAAACTGAAGAAACTGCAAAAAGGTGGGAATTTAAGGAGATGGGATGTGGATAAACTGAAAGAACCAGAGGTTGTACAGAGATTCAGGGAGAGCATAAGGGAACAATTGACAGGAATGGGGGAAAGAAATACAGTAGAAGAAGAATGGGTAGCTTTGAGGGATGAAGTAGTGAAGGCAGCAGAGGATCAAGTAGGTAAAACGACGAGGGCTAGTAGAAATCCTTGGGTAACAGAAGAAATATTGAATTTAATTGATGAAAGGAGAAAATATAAAAATGCAGTAAATGAAGCAGGCAAAAAGGAATACAAACGTCTCAAAAATGAGATCGACAGGAAGTGCAAAATGGCTAAGCAGGGATGGCTAGAGGACAAATGTAAGGATGTAGAGGCTTATCTCACTAGGAGTAAGATAGATACTGCCTACAGGAAAATTAAAGAGACCTTTGGAGATAAGAGAACCACTTGTATGAACATCAAGAGCTCAGATGGAAACCCAGTTCTAAGCAAAGAAGAAGGGAAAGCAGAAAGGTGGAACGAGTATATAGAGGGTCTATACAAGGGCGATGTACTTGAGGACAATATTATGGAAATGGAAGAGGATGTAGATGAAGATGAAATGGGAGATACGACAATGCGTGAAGAGTTTGACAGAGCACTGAAAGACCTGAGTCGAAACAAGGCCCCCGGAGTAGACAACATTCCATTGGAACTACTGACGGCCTTGGGAGACCCAGTCCTGACAAAACTCTACCATCTGGTGAGCAAGAGGTATGACACAGGCGAAATACCCTCAGACTTCAAGAAGAATATAATAATTCCAATCCCAAAGAAAGAAGGTGTTGACAGATGTGAGAATTACCGAACAATCAGTTTAATAAGCCACAGCTGCAAAATACTAACACGAATTCTTTACAGACGAATGGAAAAACTAGTAGAATCCGACCTTGGGGAAGATCAGTTTGGATTCCGCAGAAATACTGGAACACGTGAGGCAATACTGACCTTACGACTTATCTTAGCAGAAAGATTAAGGAAAGGCAAACCTACATATCTAGCATTTGTAGACGTAGAGAAAGCTTTTGACAATGTTGACTGGAATACTCTCTTTCAAATTCTAAAGGTGGCAGGGGTAAAATACACGGAGCGAAAGGCTATTTACAATTTGTACAGAAACCAGATGGCAGTTATAAGAGTCGAGGGACATGAAAGGGAAGCAGTGGTTGGGAAGGGAGTAAGACAGGGTTGTAGCCTCTCCCCGATGTTATTCAATCTGTATATTGAGCAAGCAGTAAAGGAAACAAAAGAAAAAAATTCGGAGTAGGTATTAAAATCCATGGAGAAGAAATAAAAACTTTGAGGTTCGCTGATGACATTGTAATTCTGTCAGAGACAGCAAAGGACTTGGAAGAGCAGTTGAACGGAATGGATGGTGTCTTGAAGGGAGGAAATAAGATGAACATCAACAAAAGCAAAATGAGGATAATGGAATGTGGTCGAATTAAGTCGGGTGTTGTTCAGGGTATTAGATTAGGAAATGAGACACTTAAAGTAGTAAAGGAGTTTTGCTATTTGGGGAGCAAAATAACTGATGATAGTCGAAGTAGAGAGGATATAAAATGTAGACTGGCAATGGCAAGGAAAGCGTTTCTGAAGAAGAGAAATTTGTTAACATCGAGTATAGATTTAAGTGCCAGGAAGTCTTTTCTGAAAGTATTTGTATGGAGTGTAGCCATGTATGGAAGTGAAACATGGACGATAAATAGTTTGGACAAGAAGAGAATAGAAGCCTTCGAAATGTGGTGCTACAGAAGAATGCTGAAGATTAGATGGGTAGATCACATAACTAATGAGGAGGTACTGAATAGGATTGGGGAGAAGAGGAGTTTGTGGCACAACTTGACCAGAAGAAGGGATCGGTTGGTAGGACATGTTCTGAGGCACCAAGGGATCACCAATTTAGTATTGGAGGGCAGCGGGGAGGGTAAAAATCGTAGGGGGAGACCAAGAGATGAATACACTAAGCAGATTCAGAAGGATGTAGGTTGCAGTAGGTACTGGGAGTTGAAGAAGCTTGCACAGGATAGAGTAGCATGGAGAGCTGCATCAAACCAGTCTCAGGGCTGAAGACCACAGCAGCTGTGCGTGGGCCCACTGCAATATTCGCCAACACAAGCAGGATTGCTGGGAACGGTATGTCTCCACCATTAGCCTCCATATTTCTCCATCACAATTTTGGGCCAAGATTAGGCGACTCTATGGCTATCGGACCCCTGTCAGCATCCCTGCGCTCTCACTCAATGGAGCAGTATGTACTGACTCTGACATATTGCAAAACCGCTTAACAGAGCATTTTGCTCTGAGTTCCACTTCTGCAACTTACCCTGAAACAGTTGTTGGAATGTTGGAGGCATTCATTTCACAAGCGCCACACTGAATCCTAAAATGTTCCTTTCAGTGAGTGGGAATTCCAAAGTGCCCTAACCGCCTGCCCTGATACGGCTCCTGGGCCAGATCGCATCCACTGTCAGATGCTCAAACACCTCTCGCCGGCCTGCCAGCGACACCTTGACCTTTAGAACCTTATGTGGGTCGAGAGTGAGTTCCCCTCGCAACGGCGGGAAAGCATCGTAATCCCCGTTTTGAAACATGGCAAGAACCCTCTGGAGGTGGACAGCTATCGCCCTATTAGCCTCACCAACGTTCTTTGCAGGTTGCTCGAACGCATGGTGAGCCGGCGGTTGAAATGGGTACTCGCGTCTTGGGGACTTCTGGATTCGTCTCAGGGTGGGTTCCGTAAAGGCCGCTCCGCCGCCGATAATCTGGTGAGCCTAGAGTCTGCCACCCGCACGGCCATTGCCCGCCGTCAGAACCTCGTCGCAGTCTTTTTTTACATGTGGAAGGCATAGGATAGGACATGGCGACATCACATCCTCTCCACGCTTCATGGTTGTTGTCTTCGGTGTCCACTGCCGATTTTCATACGAATTTTTCTGTCGCATCGTACCTTCCGCGAGCAAGTTGCAGCCTCGAATAGTTCCTCCCAAGTTCAGGAGAACGGGGTACCGCAGGGATCTGTCTTAAGTGTCTGCCTCTTTTTAATTGCAATTAATGGGCACGCTGCGGCGGTGGCAACATCTCAGCTTCCTTGTATGCTGACGACTTCTCCCTCTACTGTAGCTCCATTGGCATTGCAGCTGCTAAAAGTCAGCTGCAGGGCGCTGTCTGCAAGGCGCATTCTTGGGTTGTAGCGCATGGCTTCCAGTATTCGGCTGCCAAGACCTGCGTTATGTATTTCTGCCAGTGACGCATTGTTCACCCTGAGCCACGGCTTTATCTTGACGGCGAACCTCTCGCTGTGGTGGAGTCACATATGTTTTTGGGTGTGGTTTTGATGCCCGGTTCACTTGGCTGCCTCATATTTGGCAGCTTAAATGGATGTGTTGATAGCATCTAAATGCTCTGCAATGCTTGAGCCACAACAGGTGGGGCGCCGACCGATCTACCCTCTTACGGCTCTACCAGGCATTAATCCAGTCTCGTCTGGATTATGGGAGCCTGGCTTATGGTTCAGCATCCCCATCTGCGTTGCGGGTGCTGGACCCAATCCTACACAGTGGAATAGGACTTGCCACTGCTGCCTTCCGGACCAGCATGGTGGACAGCATACTTGTGGAGGCAGGTGTCCCTCCACTGCGGTTAAGACGCCAACATTTACTGGCCGCTTATGCTGCCCATGTTTGTAGCTTGCCCAGGCATCCAAATTATCGTCTCCTGTTCCCGCAGTCAGTCGTCCATCTCCCAGAACGTCGGCCCCAGTCGGGTTGTACGATCGCCGTCCGCGTCCGAGAGCTTCTCTCCGGGCTTATGGTTTTCCCTGTTCCACCACCTTTCCGGGCTGCTCTGCGTACACCCCTGTGGTGTGTGCCTCGCCCTTGCCTTTGGCTTGACTTGGCACAGGGCCCGAAGGACTTAGTACCTCCGGAAGCCTTCAGCCGCCGCATTTATTCCATCCTCGCCATGTATCAGGGCTCTGGCGTTGTTTACACTGACGGTTCCATGGTTGATGGTCGTGTTGGTATGCTTTAACTCTAGGGGACCATTCCGAACAACGTTCATTGTCAACTGGCTGCAGCGTTTTCACTGCTGAGCTGGTCGCCATCTTTCGTGCCCTAGAGTATATTCGGTCCTGCTCAGGTGAGTCCTTCATTATCTGTAGCGACTCCCAGAGCAGTTTACGAGCAATCAACCAGTGCTTCCCTCGCTCTCATGATGGGTATCCGGGGGTCCCTGCATACTCTTGCCCGTTGCGGCCGATCTGTGGTCTTTATGTGGACCCCTGGACATGTTGGGATACCTGGCAACTAAAATGTTGACCGCCTGGCGAAAGAGGCCACTAGTAAACCATCTCTGGAGATTGGCCTCCCGGCGACTGATTTGTGGGCAATCTTATGCTGCAAAATTTTCGATTTATGGGACACTGAATGGCGCAACCTGCCTGTGCCAAACAAACTCCGTCCTATCAAGGAGACTACGACTGTGCGGTGGTCGACCCTCGCAATGAGTCTGTTGTCCTCTGCAGGCTGCACATTGGGCACACTCGGCTGACGCACGCCCACTTATTGCGCCGTGAGGACCCCCGTCTATTTCGCTGCGGTTCCGTTTTGTCTGTGGTCCACATTTTGTTGGAGTCGCCTTTTAGCTGTGCTCAGGCAAACGTTAGCGCTGCCTGATACGCTCCCTGCCCTTTTAACAGATGACTCTGCGTTTTATTCGGGCAGCGGGCTTTTATCGCTTAATGTAAGTGTTTGGCTTTTTGTGTTGATTCTGGCCTATGGCCTCGGATTTTAGTCTGTTTTTTTAATGTGTTTCTCGGTGGTTGGATTTTCCTTTTTTGTCTCTATGGTCGGCCTACCACCGTCACACTCTGTGTGATTTTAGTTCGTCTTGTCTGGACTTTGTCTAAGTTACTCTTGTCCTGTGTCGTCTGTCTTTTTCCATTGTCCGTTTTTATTCTTTGTAAGTGTTTTTAAGTTTTGCAACAAGGACCGATGCTTATGCACGTTTGTAGGTTGCCTGGGCATCCGAATTATCATCTCCTGTTTCCTCAGTCTGCCGTCCATCTCCTGGAAAGTCGGCCCCAGTCGGGTTGTACGATCACTGTTCGCGTCAGAGAGCTTCTTTCCAGGCTTGGGGTTTTCCCTCTTCCAGCTCTTTTCCAGACCCTTCTGCGTACACCCCTGTGGTGTGTGCCCCACCCATGCCTTCGGCTGGAATTGGCACTCGGTCCCTCCTGAGGCCTTCCGCCACCGCTTACTTCCCATCCATGCCATGTATCAGAGCTCTGGCGTTGTCTACACTGACGGTTCGATGGTTGCTGGTCGTGTCGGTTATGCTCTCACTCTTGGGGACCATTACGAACAACACTCATTGCCGGCTGGCTGCAGCGTTTTCACTGCTGGGCTGGTCGCCATCTCTTGTGCCCTACAGTATATCCGCTCCTGCTCAGGTGAGTCCTTGGTTATCTGTAGTGACTCCCTGAGCGGTTTACGAGCTATCGACCAGTGTTTCCCTCGCTCTCATCTGGTGATGCCTATCGAGGAGTCCTTCCATACTCTTGCCCGTTGCAGCCGCTCTGTGGTCTTTGTGTGGACCCCTGGTCATGTCGGCATCACTGGCAATGAACGTGTTGACATGCTGGCCAAACAGGCTGTCGGTGTGCCAGCCTTATCGATAGGGCTTTCGTAGAGTGACCTCAGGGCAGTTTTGTTTCAGAATGTACTTCGCACCTGGGGTGAAGAATGGCGCACCCTGCCTTCACCAAACAAACTTCAGGCTATCAAGGAGGCTACTGGCGCGTGGCACTCCTCCTTGCGGGTCTCTCGCAAGGAGTCTGTTGTCCTCTGCTGGCTGCACATTGAACACACCCGGATGACGCACAGCCACTTACTGCGCTGTGAGGACACACCTCTATGTCGCTGCGGTTCGGTTTTGATGGTGGTCCACATTTTCTTGGCTTGTCCCCTTTTAGCTGTACTCCGGCAGACGTTTGCGCTGCCTGATACGCTTCCTGCCCTTTTAACAGATGACACTGCCATTTCATGCTAGTTTTGCGTTTTATTCAGGCAGGGGGCTTATCACTTTGTCGTTTTTTGGTTTTGAGTCTCTCCTTTGGCCTACGATTTTAGACTGGGTTATTTTTTTAGTGTGTTTGTAGATGGTTGGCTTTTCCTTTTTTGTCTCTATGGTCGGCCAACCACTGTCACACTCTGTGTGATTTTACTTCCTTTTGTCTGGTCTCTGTCTGAGTCTTTCTTGTCCTGTGTTGTCTGTTGTCATCTCCATTGTTCGTTTTTATTCTGTGTGGGTGTTTGAAGTTTTGGAAAAAGGGACTGATGACCGTAGCAGTCTGGTCCCTTCAGTCCCACAAACCAACCAACGAGCAGCAGCAGACTAGCACTGACCGACGATTTCTTGCCTCCAGAGGGGCACTGTGGATGTTAGGCAGCGAACACTGGCGCCCTCCTACACTGGCCAGTCAGGGGGCCCAGTGAGTGAGAAGAGAAATTTCAAAGTTGATACGACAGCTTGAGAGACTAAGAAGCGGAAAATGGTTGGTCATCACCTAGTATTCAAACTGGTCCCACGTGCTCCACATATAGCAACGATCGAGAGGGAAACGTGGCGCCATCATGGCTACAGTGAAGCTGCTGAACTGAGTACACAAATAAAGGAAAATGCCTTGCACACATCCTCTCTCACTAATCAGTGTGACACACTATGTGATTGAGAGTATCCGAACACCTGGCTGAAAATGACTCAAGAGTTCGTGGCGCCCTCTATCTGTAATGCTGGAATTCAGTATGGTGGTGGCTAGCACTTAGCCTTAAAGACAGCTTCCACTCTATCAGGCATACGTTCAATTAGGTGCTGGAACTTTCTTGGGGAATTGCAGCCCATTCTTCACGGAGGGCTGCACTCAGAAGAGTATCGATATCAGTCGGTGAGGCCTGGCATGAAGTCGGCGTTCCAAACCATCCCAGAGGTGTTCTGTAGGCTTCAGGTCAGGACTCTGTGCAGGCCAGTCCATAAAAGGGATGTTATTGTCGTGTAACCACTCCGCTACAGGCCTTGCGTTATGAAGAGGTGCTCGATCGTGTTGAAAGATGTAATCGCCATCCCCGAATTGCTCTTCAACAGTGGGAAGCAAGAAGGTGCTTAAAACATCATTGAGGCCTGTGCTGTGATAGTGCCACTCATAACAACGAGGGGTGCCTGCCCCCTCCATGAAAAAAACGACCACACAGTAACACCACCGCCTCAGAATTTTACTGTTGGCACCACAGACGCTGGCAGATGACGTTCACCGGGCATTTGCCATACCAACACCCTGCCATCACATCGCACGATGTCTGATGACTATTGAGGTTGCTGATATGTACCTGGCAGTAAGTGGCAGCACAATGCACCTAATATGGAAAAAGTATATTTTTGGGGGTGTCCGGATAGTTTTGATCGCATAGTGTTTTAACATAAAATCTCATCTAGCCGTATAAGCATTCACCTAGAATTAGAAGAGAGTGATTGAAAGTACTTTCGTTACAAAAAAAGTAAATAAGTAAAATACATAAGGCGTGTAAAGTGAATGAGAATGAAGTGCATGTCTTTCAACGTCAAAGGGAAATGGGACGCTCCTACTGTACGTCACCTCAAATGACGACAAGTCCATTGCGGTATGGACCGTCGAATTATAGGCACGCAGGACAGAGGGAAGATAGATATGCCAGTCATCGTGCCTGGAATGAACGAAATAAATTTAAAGGTTTGCAACAGTCTTGTGCACGCAATCGGTTCTCCCGTTGGTCTGCATACAAAGAGACTTGTCTGTAACTGCCGTATTCGCAGCACTTGGCATAATCGTTTCTTTACATCTAAGGCAGATATGGAACTCTGATCTTTAACTACACTCCTGGAAATTGAAATAAGAACACCGTGAATTCATTGTCCCAGGAAGGGGAAACTTTATTGACACATTCCTGGGGTCAGATACATCACATGATCACACTGACAGAACCACAGGCACGTAGACACAGGCAACAGAGCATGCACAATGTCGGCACTAGTACAGTGTATATCCACCTTTCGCAGCAATGCAGGCTGCTATTCTCCCATGGAGACGATCGTAGAGATGCTGGATGTAGTCCTGTGGAACGGCTTGCCATGCCATTTCCACCTGGCGCCTCAGTTGGACCAGCGTTCGTGCTGGACGTGCAGACCGCGTGACACGACGCTTCATCCAGTCCCAAACATGCTCAATGGGGGACAGATCCGGAGATCTTGCTGGCCAGGGTAGTTGACTTACACCTTCTAGAGCACGTTGGGTGGCACGGGATACATGCGGACGTGCATTGTCCTGTTGGAACAGCAAGTTCCCTTGCCGGTCTAGGAATGGTAGAACGATGGGTTCGATGACGGTTTGGATGTACCGTGCACTATTCAGTGTCCCCTCGACGATCACCAGTGGTGTACGGCCAGTGTAGGAGATCGCTCCCCACACCATGATGCCGGGTGTTGCCCCTGTGTGCCTCGGTCGTATGCAGTCCTGATTGTGGCGCTCACCTGCACGGCGCCAAACACGCATACGACCATCATTGGCACCAAGGCAGAAGCGACTCTCATCGCTGAAGACGACACGTCTCCATTCGTCCCTCCATTCACGCCTGTCGCGACACCACTGGAGGCGGGCTGCACGATGTTGGGGCGTGAGCGGAAGACGGCCTAACGGTGTGCGGGACCGTAGCCCAGCTTCATGGAGACGGTTGCGAATGGTCCTCGCCGATACCCCAGGAGCAACAGTGTCCCTAATTTGCTGGGAAGTGGCGGTGCGGTCCCCTACGGCACTGCGTAGGATCCTAAGGTCTTGGCGTGCATCCGTGCGTCGCTGCGGTCCGGTCCCAGGTCGACGGGCACGTGCACCTTCCGCCGACCACTGGCGACAACATCGATGTACTGTGCAGACCTCACGCCCCACGTGTTGAGCAATGCGGCGGTACGTCCACCCGGCCTCCCGCATGCCCACTATACGCCCTCGCTCAAAGTCCGTCAACTGCACATACGGTTCACGTCCACGCTGTCGCGGCATGCTACCAGTGTTAAAGACTGCGATGGAGCTCCGTATGCCACGGCAAACTGGCTGACACTGACGGCGGCGGTGCACAAATGCTGCTCAGCTAGCGCCATTCGACGGCCAACACCGCGGTTCCTGGTGTGTCCGCTGTGCCGTGCGTGTGATCATTGTTTGTACAGCCCTCTCGCAGTGTCCGGAGCAAGTATGGTGGGTCTGACACACCGGTGTCAATGTGTTCTTTTTTCCTTTTCCAGGAGTGTATGTTATCAGGTACCCCACTGTTTAATAACGCCTGTGCCACGGTACTCGCCAGTTAGTCTGGCATCGATACGATTGCCAAAACTCGAGATAAATGATCGACGATCGTGATAAAATACCTATTCGCTGCAAGTGTTCTATTAAATGGCCCTGAGGACATCCATCCCCAACATATAAAACGCTCTGGACGCATCTGGTCGTCTTTGAAATGAAACTTCGCGATGCCAAATGTTGGCCCTTTGCACGCGTGGCACACAGTTCTTAACATACTGCTCCATCTCCCGCTTTCTGTTGCTCCACTTTCCTCGGTATTTAGGCCGCTCTTCGACGCCCGACTCGTCAGTCGGCAGGACTCAGCAGGACCAGCCATACCTCTGAGGATGGCCAACGTAGTATTGCACGAAACGTTAGGAATAGAAGAATTCCAAGGACCACTGCCATGTAACCCGGAAGAATTATCAACAAAAGTATCTCTACCATTTGAGAGAAAACAGGAACTATAAAGGCAAATTATTTGATACTAACAAAGATAATATAGCAGTAATCATAAACAAAACAGACTGAGCGAAAAGAACACAAGGCTATTCAGCAAAAAAAGTCCACGTGAAAAAAACCCTAATTAAACTACTCCTAATCAAAACTGAATTTCTATTTGACAAAAGAAAAATGTAATCCATATCCTTCTAAACTGCAGACCCAACAAAAACTCCATAAAGAAAACAGTCTTATCAAACCAATAGTAAAGAACGTGATTAAACTTTAATTCCTACCACGCAAAATATCAATTAAATTTTTACTTAGAACTACGTATTGAGAAATCAGTGTCCAATTAAGAGCTCGATTCATTGGATACAACACATTACAGGTATCACATTCAAGACATACCAAAAGATTTTATCTTAGATGGAACAAACTTGTACACCAGTGGATGAGTTGACAAATCTAATTAAGTTATTAAACATAGTTTACAAACACATCATATATTAGCTCTGGCTCATTATTGTATATGCGACTAATTACATGTACAAGGATAGAGCTTAGCATTATCAAATTGCTTTGCTTGTGCACTAGCTAATGTGTCCACACAAAATTTTCATAAAAATGATTTATAACTACCCCAATGGGCTAGTAGGTTTCATTACTACTGAAAATATGCACATGGCAAACTAATTCGATTTGATGAATCAGAACGATATATATATATATATATATATATATATATATATATATATATATATATATATATATATATACATATTACAAAGGTTATTGAATTCGTATTGAGCAAGGGCAACAGAAAAAATAAAATTTCTAGATCTCTAAATTACAAAACGTTCCCTTGAATACACACGCCAGGCAACCACAGACTGCATCATTAACAACTGCTTTTGCCACCAAAATCACGTCCGTTGACAGATTTAGGAACCTGTATGGAGAAAAATACTTACTCAATGAAGGAAACATAATATCAGAAATAAAAACAGAAGAAATAGCAAACTTCATGTGGTTACAGTGACACATTAGTCAAAATATTTACACTAATAAGCTATACATTAATAAAAGGAAAATATAGGAAAAAAAATTTAGAATATTTTTCGCACCACATAACACCGTACGACTATGAATTTGTCATTTCCTCAGACAGTCTTGTAAATTTAGCCTTTGAGGTTTTTAAAAGTTAACATGTGGACACATGCCACAGATAGCCATGAAGTCCCAAGAAAATGTTCACAGATCATCTGAATTCTCACCATCGTGAAATTGTCTTTGTTTCCCTTACACCAAAAAGAACAGCAATGCACAACCAATAGTATAATGCCTTTCAATATGACTGCCAACGGAGGAAGTATGTCTACTAAATTTTTTAGAAGAATCACAAAAATTCACTTTGTTTTGAATGACCATATCGACCTAAACCATAGTAACAAACAGTAATAAGAAAACATTGTGTTAATTAGATACTGATTATAAAAAGATATGTACTGTCTGCTTGTAAAATGAGGCCAACACACGACATGAGCATCAGGGACACTCTTGTAAGTGATGGATCTCAACAAATTAATGGCATATACTGTTAAGAGAAAGTATTAAGGTATACAAGACTTAAGGAAAACACAGAGATATCAATACAAAAAATTCATAGCCAGTTAGTATTCTTACAGCTCTGAATAGGACACATGCTACTAGACACACTAGTATTCGTGTACATCATACAGTTTCGTGGATACGTTACTAGTCTAGTACCACTGTATGCCGTATATGCAGAAGTTTATATGTTAATGCAAGCAGTTAAGACAGGTTTGTACTGTGCATATTGCTGCGCCACAATTTGCGGAATTCTTGAAAATCGATAATAGTCCGCCATAGATAAAAATCCATAAAGTCTGGGACACTTAGCTTCACTCCTTAGCAAAACTTCTTTATCCATCTGTGGAATGGAAGTAGAAGACTTTATCAACGCATTAGTTTTTCTCACAACAGCCGTTGGGTCTCTTCTAAGTTTATTGTAATGTCCCGCCACTAATAGATCCAAAATCTTACTTCTGTAGTCCTCTTTGTTCATCACCACTGTGGCATTGCCTTTATCAGATGGAAGAACAACTATCCCTTCATCCGCATTTAAATCCCTGAGGGCCTTTCTCTCCCCTTAGTTAAATTAATCTCCAATGGCTTATTATGGCATAAGACCATTGTGATTTCAATACGAATTGAATTAGCAGTTGCCTTAGGGAGGGTTCGAATCCCTGCTTCGACATTCTCTCTGCTACTATGTGCAAGTTAGACCACGCCCACTTTCCTTAGTATTTAGGTCGCTCTCCGACGTCCGACTCGTCAGTCGACAGGACTCAGTAGGACCAGCCATACCTCTGAGGATGTCCAACGTAGTATTGGACGAAACGTTAGGAATAGAAGAATTCCATGGAACACGGCCATATAACCTGGAAGAATTATCAACAGTACCATCCGGTCGTGAAAGCCATCATTGTATGATTGGTAGAGATAATTCCCATATTGAGGAAAAATATTGGATCACATTAAACTTCCACTTAAACAAAAATTAATTTGAGAAAAAGCAAGAGAATACACGATCTAACATGATCACAAATTAATCATTCTCTAGGTGAATCAGATACATTTACTCTATCAGGCCCCCCTGCAGGTTCGGGGGTTAGAATAGACCCGCGGTATTCCTGCCTGTCGTAAGAGGCGACTAATAGGAGTCTCAAACGTTTCGGCCTTAATGTGATGGTCCCCTAAGGGGTTTGACCACTACATTTCAAAATTTTCTGTTAGTGCGTACCATTTTGGGAAGGACGCCTTATGTGGTGCATTCTATATCCATCTTTCCCTAAGATCTGGCACAGCCGGTATTGTCATGGAGTTGGCCTTCCACCGAGCTTCTGGCCACATCAGCTGCTGTGTGTTCTGGGTAGCATCCACGATCTCCATTATGAACTTCCATCTTCGCCCTCCTGACACATATGGATATTTGACACCTGACATCCAGCATGGTAGCCAGTCCGTTGTGGTGGGGTCGTCATGTACACTCTTGGTGGTAGCCCCCTGACTACACAGGGATCGCACTGCTGATGCCTGAGCTGCTACCTCCCCACGTATGCCAAGGAGTAGATGCCTATCCCTCTGGGGCATCGGGACTCCCGGCAAAGGTGATCCTGCCAGGTGGTCATTGCTGTGGCTGGGTGGCGTCCGTGGGAAGAGCCCCTGGTCGGAGTGGGTGGCATCAGGGCGGATGACCCGCAATGAAGCGTGGTACATCATCTCTCGCTGGTGGGCCTCCACCAGCAGTCTCTAAGCGATCGAGGTCTAACCTCAACGGCAGGAAATACGAACCAAGATCATTTCCCTCCCTGGCCACTCCATGGGAGGAACGTATGGCTAAAGAAGGCAGTGGAGAATATTCACCCCGGTACCTCGTGTGTACGCGAGTTGATGGGGAATCGTTTATGTCAACCAAGCCCCAGTTTTTTGTGTAGCATTTAGAGGACAAGTTCGGGGAGGTGGAGGGCTTGTCCAAAATGCGCTCTGGTTCAGTAATCATCAAAACAGCATCTTCTGCCCACACACGGAGGTTGCTCAATTGTGACAAGTTGGGAGATGTTTCAGTTAGCATCACGCCGCATAAGAGTCTCAACATGGTCCAGGGTATTATATTCCACAGGGATCTTCTTCTGCAGTCCGACGATGAATTACGCGCCAACCTCGAACGACGAGGTGTTCACTTCGTCCGGCGCGTCCATCAGTGTCCGAGGGATAATCAGGTAGCCACAGGTGAATTCATCTTCGCCTTCGAGGGTGATGTCTTACCCGAAAACGATAAGGTGATGGTTTACCGTTGTGATGTGAAGCCATATATTCCTCCTCCGATGCAGTGTTTTAAATGCTGGAAGTTTGGGCACATGTCATCCCGCTGTACTTCCGGCATCACGTGTCGAGATTGTGGACGCCCATCCCATCCCAATACTCCATGTGCCCCGCCTCCTATCTGTGTTAACTGCAGAGAACACCATCCCCCCTGCTCACCGGACTGAAGGATATTCCAGAAAGAAAGGAAGATAATGGAATATAATACCCTGGGCTGCCTGACCTACACCGAGGCAAGGCAGAAATATGAGCGGCTACATCCTGTGCCAATGACATCTACCTTTGCCACTGCTGCAACACTGGTTCGAACCTCTACCATGTTGTCACATACAGTTCGATCTCAGCTCTGTCAGAATTCACCGGCTCCCTTGGTTGTGGTGGGCACTTCACTCCCTGTTGCTCCTGCTCCATCTACTTCAGGAGCAACTCCACCCCAACCATCGGGGATATGTTCCCCCTTCCCAGTCGGAGAAGCGTGACCCTTCTTCGGCTCCTCTCGCCAGGAATGGGTCCCTTGGGGCCCTCCCATCCCAGGCTTTGCCCAGTGCCAAAGCGGACACCCGCAAGTATCTCAAACAACCACCGGCCACTGGTCGTAGGGCGTCACGGTCGTCGTCAGTCCCTGAGACTGACCCAGTGAGGCCCTTCCAGCCAGAAACACCAAAGACACAGCGCGCAAAGCAGTCCAAGAAAAAGGCTCTCAAGAATTCTGACATTGCGGTGGCACCTCTCCCACCGCAACCTGCCAACTCTGCGTCTGAGGATAAGGTGAAGATTCTGGCGTCCACTGAGGACGTGGGTCTCGCCAGTCCCTCATACGCGACGGATAGCTGTTGCACAGTTAGTGACTCGGTAGCAGGAGGGACCCAGGAGGTGTAATCTGCCTCCCCAGTCCCTTCACATCTTTCTCAGCCATGGACAATACTATCCTCCAGTGGAACTGCAGCGGTTTCTTCCACCATTTAGCTGAGCTCCGACAACTTATCAGCCTTCACCCTTTCTTCTGCATTGCTCTTCAGGAAACTTGGTTTCCAGCAATGCGAAACCCCACCCTCCATGGCTATCGGGGTTATTATAAGAACCGGGCAGCTTATGAAAGGGTGTCTGGTGGCGTCTGCATCTATGTCCTTAACTCTCTTCACAGCGTGTCTGTCCCTCTACAAACACATTTAGAGGCTGTCGCTGTTAGGGTGTGGACGCCACAGGCTGTTACCGTCTGCAGTCTTTACCTTCCACCGGACGGTGATGTCGCACAGCATGTCTTGGCTGCACTGATAGACCAATTGCCGCCACCTATCTTGTTATTGGGCGACTTCAACGCCCATAACCCTCTGTGGGGTGGGTCAGTGGCGACAGGTAGAGGCGCTACCATTGAGCATTTATTGGCACAGCTCGATCTTTCGATTTTAAATGATGGCTCCTTAACACACTTCAGTGTGGCGCATGGCACGTACTCCGCCATTGACCTTTCGATCTGCAGCCCTAGCCTCTTACCGTCTGTTCAATGGAGAGTGCATGACGACCTGTGTGGTAGTGACCACTTTCCGATCTTTCTGTCACTGCCACAGCGTCTGTCTTCTGGGCGCCCTTGCAGGTGGGCTATGAATAAGGCTGACTGGGACTTGTTATCCTCCACTGCCGCTATTGAGCCTCTCTCTAACGATGACATTGATGCGGTGGCTCACTCCGTCACCACCAGATTCCTTACTGCCGCAGAATCTGCCGTTCCCCGTTCTTCTAGGTTCCCTCGGCGGCGGACTGTGCCTTGGTGGTCGCCTGAGATCGCTGAATCGATTTAAGATCGCCGGCGGGCGCTCCAGCGTCACAACCGCCATCCCTCCATCGAACACCTCATCGCCTTCAAACGGCTGCGTGCGCGAGCCCGCCGCCTTATCCGCCAACGCAGACAGGAGTTCTGGGAGCGGTATGTGTCCACCATTGGCCTCCATCCCACTCCATCGCAGGTCTGGGCCAAAATTCGACTCCTCTATGGCTATCAGACCCCTGTCAGCGTCCCTGCGCTCTCACTGAATGGAGCAGTTTGTACTGACTCCGATGTAATTGCCAACTGCTTGGCAGAGCATTTGCACTGAGTTACGCTTCTGCCAATTACCCACGGGCCTTCCACTCCATTAAAGAGCGGATGGAACGTTGGAGACTTTCATTTCGCACCCACCATCCTGAATTCTGCAATGTTCCATTCAGTGGGTGGGAATTTCGCAGTGCCCTAGCCGCTTGCCCTGATACCACTCCTGGGCCAAATCGCATCCACTGTCAGATGCTGAAACGCCTTACAGTTGACTGCCAGCGACGGCTCCTCGACCTTTACAACCGTATTTGGGTCAAGGGTGAGTTTCCGTCGCAATGGCGGGAAAGTATTGTTATCCCCATTCTGAAACCAGGCAAGAACCCTTTGGAGGTGGACAGCTACCGTCCGATTAGCCTCACCAACATTCTTTGCAAGTTGCTTGAATGGATGGTGAGCTGGCGCTTGAATTGGGTATTGGAGTCTCGGGGCCTTGTGAATCCATCTCAGGGTGGGTTCCATAAAGGCCGCTCCGCCGCCGACAATCTGGTGAACCTGGAGTCGGCCATCCGTACTGCCTTTGCCCGCCGTCAGCACCTGGTCGCTGTCTTTATCGACATGCAGAAGGCGTACGATACAACATGGCGTCATCACATCCTCTCTACGCTTCATGGATGGGGTCTTATGGGCCCTCTGCCGATTTTTGTCAGAAATTTCCTGTCGTATCGTACCTTCCGCGTGCAAGTCGCGGCCTCCCATAGTTCCTCCCGAGTTCAGGAGAACGGTGTGCCGCAGGGATCTGTTTTAAGTGTCTGCCTGATTTTAATAGCCATTAACGGGCTCGCTGCGGCGGTGGGAACGTCTGGCTCAGCGTCCTTGTATGCTGATGACTTCTACCTTTACTACAGCTCTATTGGCATTGCAGCTGCTGAACGTCAGCTACAGGGCGCTATCCGTAAGGCGCAGTCTTGGGCTGTAGCTCATGGGTTCCAGTTTTCGGCAGCCAAGACCCGCGTTATGCATTTCTGCCGGCGACGCACTGTCCACCCGGAGCCGCGGCTTTATCTTGACGGCGAACTTCTTGCAGTGGTAGAGTCACATAGGTTTTTGGATGTGGTTTTTGCTGCCCAGTTGACTTGGCTGCCTCATATTCGGCAACTTAAACAGATGTGTTGGCGGCATCTAAATGCACTGCGATGCTTGAGCCACACCTGCTGGGGCGCCGACCGATCAACCCTGTTACGGATCTACCAGGATTATGGGAGACTGGCTTATGGCTCAGCATCCCCATCTGCGTTGCAGGTGCTGGACCCAATCCTCCACAGCGGGATACGCCTTGCCACTGGTTCTTTAAGGACCGCCCTGTGGATAGCATAATTGTGGAGGCGGGTGTCCCTCCACTGCGATTACGGCGCCAACGTTTGCTGGCCGCTTATGCTGCCCATGTTTTCAGCTTGCCCGGGCATCCTAACTATCTTCTACAATTCCCACAGTCGCACGTCCATCTTCCAGAACGTCGGCCCAGGGCTGGATGTACGATCGCAGTCCGCGTCAGACAGCTTCTCTCCGGGCTTGGGTCTTTACCTCTTCTGCCTCCTTTCCGGGCACCTCTGCGTACACCCCCATGGTGTGTGCCTCGCCCTCACCTTCAGCTGGAATTGGCACAGGGTCCGAAAGACTCAATCCCTCCGGAGGCCTTCCGCCGCCGCTTTCTTTCCCTCCTCGCAACGTATTACGGCTCTGGCATTGTTTACACTGACGGCTCGATGGTTGCTGGTCGTGTCGGTTATGTGCTAACTCCAGGGGACCATTCTGAACAACGTTCATTGCCGGCTGGCTGCAGCGTTTACACTGCTGAGCTGGTCGCCATCTTTCGTACCCTAGAGTATATCCGCTCCTGCACAGGTGAGTCCTTCGTGATCTGTAGCGATTCCCTGAGCGGTTTACGAGCTCTCGACCAGTGTTTCCCTCGTTCTCGTCTGGTGATGGCTGTCCAGGAGTCCCTCCATACCCTTGCCCGTTGCGGCCGCTCTGTGGTCTTTGTGTGGACCCCAGGCTATGTTGGGATACCCGGCAATGAAAATGTTGACCACCTGGCGAAAGAGGTCACCAGTGCACCATCTCTGGACATTGGCCTCCCGGAGACTGATTTGAGGGCAGTCTTAAGCCGCAAAGTTATCTCGCTTTGGGACGCTGAATGGCGCGGTCTGGCAACCCCTAACAAACTCCGTGCCGTTAAGGAGACGACGACTGTGTGGCACTCCTCTTTGCGAGTCTCTCGCTAGGAGTCTGTCGTCCTCTGCCGACTGCGCATTGGGCACACACGGATGACCCACGGCCACTTACTGCGCCGTGAGGATCCCCCCTCTATGTCGCTGCGGATCCGTTTTGTCTTTGGTCCACATTTTGTTGGACTGTCCACTTTTAGCTGTGCTCAGGCAGACGTTTGCGCTGCCTAACACGCTCTCTGCCCTTTTAATAGATGACTCTGCCATCGTGGACTTCGTTTTGCGTTTTATTCGGGCAGGGGGTTTCATCGTTTAATCTGAGTGTTGATGTTTTTTAGTGTTGATTCTGGCTTTTAGCCTCTGATTTTAAACTGGGTTTTTAATGTGTTCTTGGTGGTTGGCTTTTCTTTTTTTTTCTCTATGGTCGGGCAACCACACACTCTGTGTGTTTTAATTTGTTTTGTCTGATCCCTGTCGGAGCACTTCTTGTCCTGTTTCGTCTGCCGTCTTTCCTGTTGTTCGTTTTTTATTCTCTTTGGGTGGCTTTAGTTTTTTGGAAAAAGGGACCGATGACTGTAGCAGACTGGTCCCTTTAATCCCACAAACCAACTCTATCAGGTGTTAATATTTTGAAGTGTCAGGTGAAAGAAAAAATATACTGGAGTAGGCAGAAGGAATTTTCAAAACCGTATCTGAATTTCACTGGCATGAAATTATCTTCATTTTCTCACTGTTAGAACAACAAGTTTAGTGACATTATATAATGGCTGCCAATTCCACCCACCAGTGAAATAGGATATATGCTAAACATTTTACAAGAAATTGAAAGTTACAAATGTCTTATGAAACATCGAGACATTATTTTGAACGAAGAGATGGAACTACAAAAAGAACCATTGAAAATTTCACCAATGTTAATTTAAATGTTTAATTTTAAAATACGTTCCTTTCTTCAAATAATGTGTTAACATTGATGAAATTATTTACAGGTGAAATTATGTAATCTGTGTTAAGGTCAAATTAATCATTATCTTTGAATGTGAAGCCCACTGCCCTGAAATCTACACAATAATCAAATTCATATGCTGATTACCACTGGCATAGAAGAAGATAATAATATAACTTACTTAAAAATGTCTTTGACATAAGCTATTAAGCCAGTTTATCTAACCTGAAAGAAAATGCAGTCGTATGTTAACTAACAAGAAACACTAATCATTCAACTTAAATCTATTTGGAAAGATGTTTTGTCTTCTGTATTGCCAGTAGCGCTAATGATGTACAGTTACGCTCCTTACTATAACAGCAAAGAGTAAATAAAGATGTTCCCTACTGCTAAGTTTATGTCAGTCAGCCCCAGTCAGTCACCAGCCCGGATGGCCCACACGTTTCGTAACCCAATGCAAACCATCCTTTTGCCAGTTCAGTTTTTACAATCACCATCTCACAGTATGTACATAAAATAGTCCCAGAGACGTACCCATTTGTTAAATTTAAATGTAGCACAGTAGTCATATCACCACAAAAGGCTCCAAATCATTGTCTTCCCGTAGAATCCAAGTTCTTACACACCAAAAATTAGTTCCTTGCCTCACAAATATCGGAAATCTTTTTCTTCTAACTTTAGTCCCTATTCTGCTCTGATCATGATTCCTTACTTGTTGTTGCCAGCAGTCCCCAGAATCAGCAACTTCATTCACTACGCAAATACCTGGAATAATTAGATGAAAAATGGATGAGAAGAATCTGACCGTAGTACAAAACTATTCTTGATTTTGAGTAATGCACGTACGCCGAAAGATGTTTAAGCAACATATGTTCCCTACTGCTTTCGTAACAATCGTCGCTGTGACCCAATAAGAGGTTCTCATCGCATGCACTGAAAATGCTAACTCTCAACCTGTTAGTTCTTGAAAGTTAGTTCTTGAAAGAATCTTAAGTGTAAATTGATGGAAAACTCTTCCATGTTGGTAGATTTATTGCTTCGGATCTCAACAGATTTCTATATCTAACAAATTTTGTGACTAGGGAAAGCATTCTAACAGTGATAAATGAGAATCAGGTAGAATTCATTAATTACGCTGCAACTATAGAAAACTGGAAAACTGATAAATTCAGTGCCTTGATACAGAGGTCCATCGATAATAGGTACTTTTTTCACCTCAAAATTATCTCTTATTACCAAATGAAGAACGTTTCTTATTAAGTCCGTCCTTACCTGTATATACTCGTAAGATAAAATCCGGTTTCTGTCGGCGTGATTCCTTTCTTTGTACAATAAAAGTTAGTTAAATTCGTACTGATATTCTCACCTCGATGTTTCTGTCATCAAGCGTTACGATCTTTCGACGTCCATCACTGTCAATACAGAGCTTTACAACTACTGTTTACTGATATCAGTTGCTCCAATTCAGATTCTGGTATTCACAAGCACAAAAATTCAATTTTGTTAGTAAATAGGGTAATAAAATTATCGCTAAAAAAGTGAACATAAAATCTCAAATTCTGACATTAACTGAAGCTAGCAGCACATAAATATGCAACACATCAACTGCACTGGCGTAATAACATCAGAAAACTGGCACTGGGAAAAAGTTACGTCAGCACAAAACGTGTGGAGTAGAAAAAAAATTCAAAAAAGAGGATCTAATGTCGTGTGAAGTAATGATGTTCCGTATGTAACTGGCTGTTAACATTGTTAATAATAACTGTTCCTCAGCAAAGCTACAAGAGGAACAAGTAAGACACAATACCCTTATTATCTGGGGAGGAATGTTTGTTTGAATCTCGTTAAACATCCAGAGCTCACCGTATCATAATTGTGTTTCAAGCACAGGAAATCTCACTTCTAATGCCCAGCGGTGTACAGTACGACTGTTCGGTAAGTAGCATCTACCTACTGGTTGTTTTCTTATTTTTACACTCGGTTTCTCATCTACGGAACAACCAAGACATTTGTCGCAATGGTCTTTTAATATTGTTAGTATCAGTTTCGTAGATTGTAGGCAGGATTTAAATATATGATGCCAAAATCCAAACAACATTCTCAACTCACTTTGGGTTTCGTTTAACGCAAGTATGTTTATTGATTCCTCTTTGAGGTTGAATTATCGCAACAATAGGGCTAAAGTTTCTCAAATTTACTGGCTAAAACTGTGCACGGCATTATGTAGCATGTATTCCTAGAAAACTACCAAAGCTTCTTTTATGTCCAGTCACCTGTGTTCAAACTTAAATAGTTCCACAATAGCTAAACTTTTTCTATGTCCAGCTCACCCTAAGATTGTTCAACATGCAAATACTTGCAGCTCCGAACACTCGCTAACTCGTGGAAATATTATGTGTTAAATCCTTCCAACTTGCGAGTATTATTACAACTTCAAAACGCATACAAACGTGAAAATATACCACTCTGTCCCATTTGCAAGAATTATTGCAATTTCGAAAACCCACTAACTCGAGACAGTATTCTAAGACTACATGATCTGTTTATCAAAAATTTTGCATTTAAGCTGCAAAGCGTGTAGCGCACGTCAGCCTTGGCCTGGAATCGACATGGTGTAGGACGGAAGTAATATTTTTTAAGGTGGCTGTTATTTTAACGGACACTGCAAGGACTGTCGAATCAATACAGGAGGGTAGAAGCCAGTCGTTTTCTTTGCTCCAATTTTTCTTTGTTTGTGTACTTCAATATTTCGTATTTTCTCACTCCCTTTGCTGTCAATGTAATATTTTACCGTCTTTCATGCTATCGGAAATAATTATCTAAGCCGGCCGGTGTGCCCGTGCGGTTCTAGGCGCTACAGTCTGAAGCCGAGCTACCGCTACGGTCACAGGTTCGAATCCTGCCTCGGGCATGGATGTGTGTGATGTCCTTAGGTTAGTTAGGTTTAATCAGTTCTAAGTTCTAGGCGACTGATGACCTCAGAAGTTAAGTAGCATGGTGCTAAGAGCCACTTGAACCCATAATTATCTAACGATTATGTAGCACAACACATGCTCATAGTCATGTCATGAGAGAAACACAATTGGCAGGGAACTAACAGGTTGGGAGTCAGCATTTTCAGTGCATGCGATGAGAACCTCTTACTGGGTCACAGCGACGATTGTTACGACACTTATTTTGTTATTATTTATTTGCTGGCAATTTTTAGTCAATTATTTTAGCTCTAAAATACAACATACATTACATGCGAAAATTCTCATAGAACATGTAATGTATTAAGATACAGTGTAAAATGTATTCATTTTTGTACCTATCCTTATTACAAAACAGCAAAATGTCTCCTGGCCACAGTTACAGTGTATCTATCCAAAGGCTTCCAGTGGTAACAAAAATCGATTACCAACGTTTAATACAATTATTAACACATGTAAGCAGTTTAAAATGCTATCACATTATAATCATCAAGAAAGATATGAGTACTGTTACATTAAATGTAAGTAAAGCATTAACTCATTTGTAAAGTAAAAATACTTGTAATGGAAATAAAGTAGTTTACTTATTATGGATTGCACCTCTGACACGCAATTTTTCAGATTCAGATCTCAGAAAGCACACTACGTGCTAACGTTCTACAGTACTCCCCCTCATTGCTACACCACAGGTGCTATTTAGAATTCTACATCTCACTGAACCTCAGTGGTCTAGTGAGTAATTTAACATCTCGTTGATGTCGACCTTCACTTCTGGAAATGGAAAAAAGAACACATTGACACCGGTGTGTCAGACCCACCATACTTGCTCCGGACACTGCGAGAGGGCTGTACAAGCAATGATCACACGCACGGCACAGCGGACACACCAGGAACCGCGGTGTTGGCCGTCGAATGGCGCTAGCTGCGCAGCATTTGTGCACCACCGCCGTCAGTGTCAGCCAGTTTGCCGTGGCATACGGAGCTCCATCGCAGTCTTTAACACTGGTAGCATGCCGCGACAGCGTGGACGTGAACCGTATGTGCAGTTGACGGACTTTGAGCGAGGGCGTATAGTGGGCATGCGGGAGGCCGGGTGGACGTACCGCCGAATTGCTCAACACGTGGGGCGTGAGGTCTCCACAGTACATCGATGTTGTCGCCAGTGGTCGGCGGAAGGTGCACGTGCCCGTCGACCTGGGACCGGACCGCAGCGACGCACGGATGCACGCCAAGACCGTAGGATCCTACGCAGTGCCGTAGGGGACCGCACCGCCACTTCCCAGCAAATTAGGAACACTGTTGCTCCTGGGGTATCGGCGAGGACCATTCGCAACCGTCTCCATGAAGCTGGGCTACGGTCCCGCACACCGTTAGGCCGTCTTCCGCTCACGCCCCAACATCGTGCAGCCCGCCTCCAGTGGTGTCGCGACAGGCGTGAATGGAGGGACGAATGGAGACGTGTCGTCTTCAGCGATGAGAGTCGCTTCTGCCTTGGTGCCAATGATGGTCGTATGCGTGTTTGGCGCCGTGCAGGTGAGCGCCACAATCAGGACTGCATACGACCGAGGCACACAGGGGCAACACCCGGCATCATGGTGTGGGGAGCGATCTCCTACACTGGCCGTACACCACTGGTGATCGTCGAGGGGACACTGAATAGTGCACGGTACATCCAAACCGTCATCGAACCCATCGTTCTACCATTCCTAGACCGGCAAGGGAACTTGCTGTTCCAACAGGACAATGCACGTCCGCATGTATCCCGTGCCACCCAACGTGCTCTAGAAGGTGTAAGTCAACTACCCTGGCCAGCAAGATCTCCGGATCTGTCCCCCATTGAGCATGTTTAGGACTGGATGTAGCGTCGTCTCACGCGGTCTGCACGTCCAACTGAGGCGCCAGGTGGAAATGGCATGGCAAGCCGTTCCACAGGACTACATCCAGCATCTCTACGATCGTCTCCATGGGAGAATAGCAGCCTGCATTGCTGCGAAAGGTGGATATACACTGTACTAGTGCCGACATTGTGCATGCTCTGTTGCCTGTGTCTATGTGCCTGTGGTTCTGTCAGTGTGATCATGTGATGTATCTGACCCCAGGAATGTGTCAATAAAGTTTCCCCTTCCTGGGACAATGAATTCACGGTGTTCTTATTTCAGTTTCCAGGAGTGTATTTTAAAGTCACGTTTTTATATTTCTTTGGCAGATTCAAAACAATTTTAACTTTCATGTGTATTTAATAAATCTATTTATATTGTAGAATAACATTCTGATGTCAAAAATTTCTCTGAAAAAAAAAATACGTACTTGCCCTTTGTCTCTCTTGACCTTTTAAATGTGCCATGCTCTTGCGTGAACGTTACTGGCACTAAAGAAATCTTCTTCAGTTTCTATCTTGTGGCTTCGTCGAAATTCCACGACGTTTCGATGAATGCCACCTCCATCGTCTTCTAGCGAAATGTCGAGGTTCCATGCGTGTCCCATATATAGAATGTAACGCATTTAAGTGCAGATATATTTTTATGTGGTACCTTAATATTTACGCTTTCACTGTCTTGATTGTTTCTTTATGTCGAACTGTCTTCTCGCAAACATGTCACGAATTTTTACTTGATGTTTTCTGCGTGGTCGTGAGTACACCACTAAGCAGACAACGCCTTTCGTTATAGACTAACCGTTTTCAATCCACGTGTTCACGCTTAAATCCCTGACCATCTGCCCAGGGTAGAATAGCCATTAATGGCTCGCTCTTGCCACACCTACTTGGAGGTACCATGCAACCTACAAATAGACGTCTTGTAACATCTATAATTTTTGGTCTGCAAATGACGTGAATACTGTACTAATGTCGAACGACATGCCGTCCTCAGTCAACAGCACAAATATCGGCACTTAACAGCCATTACACCCTGTGTATACTTGAGCGGGGCTGACTCTCCCCAGGAGTGGCGTGTGGTGGGGGTTGTGGACCGCCGTTCGACTCTCGGTGCATTCAGTGCACAGACTCGCAAGGAGTGAACTGCTGGCTGCATGCTTGGCGTAAAGCTGCTAGAACAGGATCTCTTGCCGAACTTAGGTGACAGCTGTCGTCCCTGCTGACGAGATTATCATGGAGCCCTATCTCACCAAATTCTTTGATTATACTCTCCCAAAATCCACTAACTCGGCACAACAAATTAGCTCTCTCAAGTTTGAACATATACCCCTCGTTGAGGCTGATTTTGCCAGTGCTGATTTGTCTTTATGTCGCACATGTACGCATCTAGTGTGTTCCACCCAGAGTTGCGGGATGCTGTGCTACGTTTGCCGGATCTATTGGGAGCCACACTCTCAATGAATGTCATGTATACCCGGTATTCGCAAGTGTATATTGTACTTTACCGAACCAAACACATTATTCGTTTTTCGTAGTTATCGGCAGATTCTTCCAGTTTTGGCTTAGACGAGGTTCTGTTCATCTTTCTGTACCTCATATTTCCTCATGGCCATATCATTCGTTTTCTTCGATGCACGTCAGTCTCCGCTCCGCTCTACTTTTTTTTTTTTTTTTTTTTCAGCACACAGTGTTGTGTTGGCAGAAGAGCCAACACCGTGTTACTAGTGGAGGCCGAAATGCACGCGTTTTAGTTCACGCAGGCTGGCGTGACGAGGAAAGAACTATACTGACGTGACGTCTGAAACATGACATGGAATGACAATTCAGAAAGCGGACGTAATTTGTTTGATACTTAACTGTAATCCATTAATGATGACCGTCGCTCTTGACGGTACATGATTCACAATATTATCTGTTCAGAATACATTCTTGAATATAGTACTTACAGTAACTGAATATGGCGCCTTGCTAGGTCGTAGCAAATGACGTAGCTGAAGGCTACGCTAAACTGTCGCCTCTGCAAATGACAGCGTATGTAGACAGTGAACCATCGCTAGCAAAGTCGGTTGTACAACTGGGGCGAGTGCTAGGAAGCCTCTCTAAACCTGCCGTGTGGCGGCGCTCGGTCTGCAATCACTGATAGTGGCGACACGTGGGTCCGACGTATACTAACGGACCGCGGCCGATATAAAGGCTACCACCTAGCAAGTGTGGTGTCTGGCGGTGACACCACCGGCTGATGCTAGCTTGTTGCATGAACATACCGATCTGAGCGAGTCTTTTTCATAGATTGCATATCCTAGTGCACTGTCTGCATTTCTTCTTATTAGAATATCCAAAACTGGAAGACACCCCTTATGTTGTAGCTCTGTCGTCAACTGTACAGTTTGATGGAAGCTGTTCAGGCGGTCTGGGATCTGAGTCATGGCCCCTCTGCCATGTTCCCAAAAGGCGACGGTGTCATGCGCGTAACTTATTGGCACTTTATTTCGAAATATTTGCTATGAAAGTGACATCTACCATCGAGTTGCTGTGGATGATACTGAGAGGAAACGTTTGCTTTCTTAACCAGTTCGCTATCGTTGAGAGGTTTGTGTTCCACGATAGGTTATCAGCGAACCAGTGAGCATTTGCTCCATGTTGTTGCTACGTATTAATGACCAATTGTTGAAGATAAACCTGCTAATGGTTTGCAGAATTCTTAAAATTAGAGGCTCCGCCTGAAGGTTGCGCTCTCTTAATTTTCGTTGTCAACGCTCTGCTCCACATTGTTGCATGCCTTCAGTTGGCGCCTGCAGATTGGCACCCTAATGAACGTATTTGCTAAACGGTTTGCTATCACACTTTCCTGGAGAGCTCGTCTCAATGAACTGCTCACACGTACCGACATTTGTCGCGTCACAAGCCGTACCCATACTGAGAACCCGTAGCGTGAGTTACAAACTTGTAGCGATGATCTGTCACTGATGTGCGTCTTCCTTCTCCGTGTGTTGTCGTTTTCGCACATCTGTGTTCTGAAATACCACACGTCCCCAGAAAAACATTCTATGCTATATACCTTCCTCTGTTGCAAATTGAGATGATGGAAAATATTTTTTTCATATTAATGGTTTTCAGTACGTCACGTCTTGCAGCTCTAAAATGTTCAAAGGAAATTTTTTTTAAATGTTTGCACCGAAGCTGCTAATTATTTATTGAATGACTGGTTTCGGATTTTGCCCATTCCCACAAGCCATGTATTTTGTACTTGGGGAATGCTTGTCGTGTGCAGCTGTACTGATGTCATAATACTTACATGAAGCTCAGATATTTATTATGCTGCACGATGTGATCCACATGACTGCCACGTTTCATATAAAACGGAGAATGTGTTGCCATTTCGTGCTGACAAATAAGCCTATGTGACATATAGTGTACTCTAGTGAGAACATATTCCTGTTATACATAAAATATTGTTATCACATGTAATCCTGAATAATGAAGCTCTGAGCTACTCTTAAGTATGATAACATACCCTAGAGACAAAATGCATAGCTTGTGAGAATATGTGAAACCCAAAACTAGTTAGCCAATAAATAAAGAGCAGCTTCGGTGTAAACATTTAAAAGTGTCTTTCATTCTTTTTTTCATGTTGTTAGCTCTTACTAGTTAAAATAACCATGCATTAACACAGACCATTCCGAAAAATAAACAACAATAACAAATCGTCGTGAGAGGATGAAACCAGACTCCATTCATCTGACCGACGGTACAGGTTACACGCCTCTTCCACTTTTCGTTGTAAGCTAACTGAACTAAATAATTCGAGAACGAAAGCATTTAATGATTTCTTAGATACATTATTACTTACCTACAAGTCTAACAATTTCTAAAAAAAAAATTCTAGGAAAATACTGTATCTTCATTGAAGTTTATTGGTGATCTCTTGGAATTTGTGAGTAATGCGTAAAGAGGTCCAGAGACAAAATTTTGCTTCCTATGAATTACAGACGCAAAGAGTAGGATTTATGATGATTGCAGTGAACTGATAAAATAATGACTGGTATTTTTCGAAGTAACCTCGCCAGTCTCAAAGTTAATTGCGTAGGTAGAGACTTCCCTTTTCATTATCATTTTATGTTTTGATGGTGATAAACTTTCATAGCTTCAGAAATTATGTAGTGCTTGTTCCACCGTTTTGAATAATAGTGAAATGGTCTAATGAGTACAGGAAGACTATCACTTGGATGATAAGATTCAACTTTCAGCTGTACACAATCTTATGCTTCATCATTTCGACTGAAAGTGACTGTTTACCGACATATGAAGATTAATGAATTTAGAAAATTTGTAGAAGTCTATTTAACGCGTTAAACCAAAATTCTCAATTTTTATTTTCGCAATAGCATTCCCATTAGGATTAATGATAAAAGATTATAATGTCGTAAGCTGACAACAAAATTGTTAGGAAAATTAAGGGCTAGTTTTCTGCCACACTATGACCTGATAAAAATTGTACAAATTTACTCATGAAAGTGTGGTTAGGACACTGGTCTGAATTTGACCATTACTTTCCTGTCAGCCGTCAAACGTTCATCAAAATGGCCAGTTACATCCGCCAAGTTCATAGAACTGGTAAAACGTTGAATATTACTTGTAGCCAAGATTATTTCATGTGAAATAGTTCTGAGGCAAGTTAATGACTGTTAATTTACTATGCGAATTTCTCACAGTACTTCAAGATACATCTTATTAACCGATATCTGTGAAACAATGATACATTTTATTAAAGCTGTGGCCACCAAGTAGAGGGGCCAATCATAAATCAGAGAGCAACTGACAACTTCGCATCCTTGTACTGTCTTGTTCCAGATACCTCACAAGTGGCAACCAATGTACTCTCTTATTTTGTACTCTTACAGGGATTCTTTAATATTCATCCTTCTTGAATCAGTACGTTAGATCGCATTAAATGTACTTTTCATTCCACAGATCCCTATCCAGGCTATCCTCAAGGAGAAAGATTGTCTCTGGAAAACAAGAATGCACAGAACATGATGAAAAGTTAATAACCTTCCCACATATCCAAATCGATACAGTCATAATGCATGTGGATTAAATTGAAGAAACCTAAACATATTTTGATTTAAAGTATAATAAAAGAACTACCACGAAACCTGTAAATATATAGAACTGAAGGGTGCATACGACAATTCTTAGGTTGTTGTCACCACACATCGTCAAAGAGAAATATCAGATTTCAACATTTATTTACATTGATCATATCACTGCACTGGAGATATCAGATATTAATAATACATGCACAGCTCTCAATTTACTAAGAAAACCGCTAGTCGAGCAGAAGAAATTAGCCACCAACAACGGGTTCCGGTAGTTAATGTGGTACACTCCACCCAGATGAACTTATTATGCCTATAATTTCACATTACCAAACAATGACGTCTGCCTTTCGTCGTCTTTAAGGCGTATACTGTGGTGGAACAATTTGTAAGTTTCAAAATGAACACAAGGCGTTTTTTAAAAGTTTCATGATAAAAAATAGCCTAGAAGTACTTTATTAATGTCCTCCTTACTTTCGTTAACCGATCTTTGTAAACTATATTTATTTTCTGTTTATTGCAATGGTCATATCATCTGTTACTGATGAGAGGTCATTAATGTTCACTAGGGAAGCTAAGGGTCATAAATCCAATCTTGTGGATCTCTACATGTAAATAGTTCTCAGTTGGATGATGCATGATAGCTTAAAAAAGGGCACTTTGCCATTCACACCCCATGTTTCTAATCAGAGAGATACGGTTTCAACCATTTTGCAGCATTTCCTGTTACACCATAATGTTCTAATTAACATAAAGTATAGTCATTTACATAATAAAATGCCATCGATATATATATATATATATATATATATATATATATATATAATGAGTTGTGTACATTCCCATTGTATGTGTAAACAGAATTCTTAATACCACAAAGCAGCAGATACCCTGACAGTGACTTTGAGAATATTTTATCTGTGTGAACTGCTTAAGAACCATTTACTCAGTTCTTATACAAAGGCTTAGCTTCAGCATATTTCAACAAATTGGGGAACATTTCGCTGATAACTGACTGGCTACAGAGATAGCTTAGTATGTTACTAAACTCAGATAAACACTCTTTATATAACTGAAGATATTTTGTCATAGCAGGTGGAATTTTTTTTATTTTAAGATTTTTGCTACGGATACTATTTCAGCTTGCATGGTAAGGATCATGTTCATACTACACGAGCTATTTGTAGTGACAGTCTAAGACACTCCATGTTAGCACTTACTGGACTCGAATACCCCATTGATTCAGTAACAGTGATGAAATGCTTGTTAAAATGTTTTGCAACACTGCATGCATCTGTCCATCTATCATTTAATCTTTATAGTATCAGTCTTCTTCATTAGTAACTCTACCAGTTTTCTCCTTCACTGTGTGGAATAATGCCTTTATTATGCTACCTTATGTCTCCATGTATTTCTCATAGTACCTTTGCGTAACTTTCTGTATTACTACCTTCAATATTATGCTACACCATCAACTTGATACCCGTTTCTGACTTAGAAATACTGTTTTCTTTTTGTTTTGCAAGATACCTTTATTCCCTGAGAAATCTGTGGATTTTCTGTAGACTTTGCACTAATCTGGGTTACTTTTGCAGAAAGATGATTTTAAAACAATGTAGAAATTTTATCAGTAAAAGTACCAAATTTGTCATTCGTGCATACACCTTCCAGCTGATTCCTCTGAGGAGTTTCTAAAGTAACCTAATTTTGCGTGACTGACTATTATTTTGAATTAAGATTTTGTATCCTGATAGGTATTCTCATTTAACATAAGGAATTGCAATCCTGAGGGGCCACTGACTGTTGGTTTTGTAGCATACCTCTTGTTTATTAGACCTTTAACTGAACATATCATCAGTGGCTGTGTTTGGACAAACGACTAACCTGACTGGAAAGTTTACAATATGGACTATGTTGAATAATAATGTTACTGAATGCAATAAATTGTTACTTGCCGGTTATTTAAGAAAATCTATATGAAATCACCAGAAACCATTATTTCCTTTTACTTACTCTTAATAGAGGAATCGCGTTTCGAAGTGATTTATGAACAGACTGGAGTATATGCAAGTGTTGGATATACACTTACTAATACAAAGGGTTTAGTAAGTAATTACATGGCGTACAGACTGCTCGACACGGCTCCCGATTTTGATTAAGACGTTTCTCAACTTTGTAAGTAACGAACCAAACGGCTCCTACAAAGGTTTTTATTTGTAATGACCAAATAATAAATCACTAATCATTTCATCATGTTATTTCGCTTTCAGTTTTTTTGGTAGCAATCTTTAAATTATTATCTGAGAATGTCCATGTTTTAAGAGCTTCTTTGATATGTCCGACGACAGCGTGAATATCGCAGTGTGGTCGAAACTGGCGAACAGTAGAGAATAAAATACTGTACAGAAGCGCCGCTCTGTGAAGGATTTACGTTCTGTAACGTCAAACTACAGAGAGAAGAAAACTTGTTTTGTCACTTTTTTTAAAATGGTGGTGCTGCATTCCCATATCAAACGAATCAAATGGCATATATCTCTACTTTCGAGACTAATAGAGATCTAATTGTTGTAGAAGTACGTATTTCGGGTTACAATATTTCGTAATTTGAGTGGTCGTCGGATAGAAGACAACGTGTGGTCCATTGTCAGACACGATTATTTCTGCTGCTATACCTTCGATGCAAAAAAACTGAAGTCAAAGCAGACACAGTATTTGTTTAAGTAGTAGAGTACATTGGGTGACGCTTGGAGACTTGCTGAACGTGCCCACCGCTACTAACCATCTCATATTCCAGTATGGACCAGCAAAGCCATTGTAGAAGCACTGCCAGGGAGCTCCTCTGTGTGAACAGAATGCATCATTGTAAGGGAGTCGCCTGATGCTCCACACACACTGCACACTCTGATTCTGATGCAGTAAGTTTAACACTACTCACTGGAGGGCCTGAGCCACTAAGGCACAAGGCATCCCCATTTTCTGTGTGAAGGACAAGAACATCCATCTGTACTGTGATGGCACAACGATGTGCATACAAGCAGCTTGCCATGTGGTGGTGCGTGTCTTCGATACTACTTAGTCACCTGTAGTGAACAAAGTCCAAACTGACTGTCAAAGCAGGGTCTGACATAGTCTCATGTGCCATACGATGAAAAGTTACAAGAAAATTTTCCAACACACGCATTTCTTGCGAATCAGTGTGGAGGTCAGGAGGGTTTGGACGAATCAAACGTTACATCAGATCCCACTGGTAGCTGCGATGGCAAGTCACTTTTGAATGCTTTATGGTGTGGACTGATATTTCAAGTCATAATGATAAGCTGACAGCAATAGGGACCTCTGCTGTAGCTTCTGCACTGTCCAGGTCGCCAGGTCAGGACAGTCTGACAGAAGTCAAACAGAGACGTCAAAAAAAAAAAAAAAAAAAAAAAGGGAGAGAGAGAGAGAGAGATTCATACAGATACTGGTGGAATTTGATGGCCCTGTAAATGATAGCGAGGTCTTCCTTTTTCAACTGCCTGTAATTGCCTTGAACCTTGGTAAGTGCCTTTGATTCAAATGCAATAGGCCAGTTAGCGTGGAGCCCACACAGTGTGACATGTCTCGTAGAAGTCAATTTTTGAGAAAAAATTACCTTTTCCTAATTCGTCCAATTACTATAGCCGAGGCTGCGAAAAAGACTCAACAACAGTTTGTGGACTGACTGTTGCTTTGAAGTCTGCACACATTCTGAGACCACCTGACGGTTCCCTGAGAACAACCAAAGGCTGCGGCCACTAGCCTGCAGATATAGGCTTAAGCCGCCCACCGTTCTAACCGTTGGACTGATGCGTCTCGAAAGCATGAGGGACAGGGCTAGCATGACAAAAGGTAGGCAGTGCACTGTGTTTTAATGTAACATGGGCGTCGAATCCTGACACTTTTCCTGAATCTTCTTCAAACAGAGAACTCTACTTGTCACGGAAAGTATTGACACTGTCAAGTGGCACAGCTGAATTAACTCACAATATATTGCCATGAATGGTGTAACCAAACAAATCAAAACTGGCCATTCCAAATATATTCGTTCTGTCACATGAATATAAGACGTGAAAAAGAACTGTTTCCTCAGTGTCACGAAAAGTACCAGTCCCGCTGCACACGCCTAACACAGGGCTATCTTGACCAGTAAAGGATGTGAGGGTGGAAAATGGCTGTAGCGGTGGGATGCCTAAACATTTACAAGTTGCACGATTCAGCAGGGTCACGGAAGCACTAGTATCGTAGTGAAATTTAATACTGTGATTTTCCACACGCAAATCTACATTCAACTAATTTGCTGCTTAACCGCTGACGAACTGTTTTTACGGCAACGGGTCGAGTCACTGAATTCTCTGGACGGCAGAGGCAGAAACAATGTTACTTATTGAGGGATAGAGTTCGGCTTAGAAACTTTCCGCTTCCTGAAAGACTGCATAAACAGCGTTTTTATGTCATCTCGCCTTGTTTTCCGCAGGAAAAGCCTCACGACAATGGTTCTGAGAACGTTCGTGCGCGCAATAGCAGCAGGGGTAAGATTTCCTTGTACGGTAGTCCGGCTGTTTACACGAACTGCGCTACATGCTAGCACAAAACTGGGACTTCGGTCTACGCCGGTGCTACGCGCTGTAGAAGGGGAGGGGGGGGGGGGGCGTCTGCGCCAAGACGTTTCTTACTTTTCACAACTAAAATTGCCGGAACTTGCATATCAAGTTGTGTAACAAACTTTGACCTGTGAGTCTGTAATAGACAAAACAGTATGGAAGTTCGGAGAACTCGGCAATATGAGAACAGAATCACGGATATGTGCAATACCAACGTTTTGAGTAATGCTGCCTCTTAGCATAACGTCACTGTAACTTAAGCCACGCGAACAGTTATAGTGATGCTGTCTGGTTGATCCAAGTAATTCTCTGTCCTACTGTTTTTACATGAACTAGTAGAGAATTAATACCCTTGACACTTTAGGCACTGAGTGACGGTACGGTACTTCATCTGAACGAACATCGGGGAAACGTTCTACTGTTACCCTACGTACTTCCGAGCCTACTGTGGAAAGACAATGAAAAATGCGCTGGTCACTTGTGATGCTGTAGGCGTGGAAATGTGCTGTAAGCTGAGCCAAGGATTCCGCACAATGCTGCTCTTTACCACGATACGCTCTGAACTGCGGTGCGCAGAGCACATCACGCACTGGCTTTACTGAGGCTGGGGGTGGCTGCTGCTGTGGCGTGGCAACCAGCTGCGTCACCCCGTGCAGCGTTTGTGGCAGCTGCTCAACGTGGCGGCCCTGCAGCTGGACAGTCTGTGTCGGTGACAAGTCCGGCACTTGAGCAGGGAGGCGCGTGATACACTCTGTGCATACTTGTATTCAAAACAGAGAAACAGTTGTCGCTAATCCTCGTCGCCACTGTTGTGACTGGTTGTCACAATGACATGATTATTGGAAGTGTAAAACATAAGAATTGAAATACACTGACAGTGAAAAGCAACACTTATCTCTTGTTGTACAACCGCTGGTTTATAATGACTATGGGTCAGAGCGCAGGTGTATTTATATACATACATAGAACCACTCTAGCACCTGTGCTGAAACAGACCATTGTTGGTAGTACAACTCTAAATGATTCCCAGCGGAAACTCTTTTTCGAGAGCTACTGAGAGTCAAAGTCCTCAAACACAAACTACGACCTGCATGTTAACTTTATCAGCCTAACTGGTTGTCCTTACTCTGTTCTCACCGGACACAACACTCCTCTGCTTGTTTGTTGTGGACCAGGTGTTGACTGAAACATAGCCTGGTGTACAACTGACATCGTGTCTGTTCCAAGACAATCCGTCGATGGTGACACGGAGAACTTCTGAGGGCGCGTCTTGCTTTTTCCGTCCCATTCCTGTGGCCAGCTATGCTCCGAGGGCAAGCAGAATCTTCGTGCCGATAGCTGGCGCCAGCGCTATCCCTATCGCCTAACGTATCAGCAACAATTGTACATGTGAGGAAACTGGCGTTGAGAGAAAATTATGTCGACATAGAAATTACGGACTTGAGAAAAATGAAAGGTAACGTTTTATATCAAGAACTAATGTTCCTTACATCAATGGCTGTTAACAGCTTTGGTAATAAATAGTTCTCAGTAAGCTATGAGAGAAAGAAAAAAGCCACAACAACGTAGTGTGGTGATGAAGAAAGTAAGACTCTATCTCATTATGTATTACAAACTCATTGAAACTTGAGTGTTTTACAGGTACATAAAGTACGGTAATGGGTATTAAAAATGTAAAAGGAGGGACAGCAAATACACTCCTGGAAATGGAAAAAAGAACACATTGACACCGGTGTGTCAGACCCACCATACTTGCTCCGGACACTGCGAGAGGGCTGTACAAGCAATGATCACACGCACGGCACAGCGGACACACCAGGAACCGCGGTGTTGGCCGTCGAATGGCGCTAGCTGCGCAGCATTTGTGCACCGCCGCCGTCAGTGTCAGCCAGTTTGCCGTGGCATACGGAGCTCCATCGCAGTCTTTAACACTGGTAGCATGCCGCGACAGCGTGGACGTGAACCGTATGTGCAGTTGACGGACTTTGAGCGAGGGCGTATAGTGGGCATGCGGGAGGCCGGGTGGACGTACCGCCGAATTGCTCAACACGTGGGGCGTGAGGTCTCCACAGTACATCGATGTTGTCGCCAGTGGTCGGCGGAAGGTGCACGTGCCCGTCGACCTGGGACCGGACCGCAGCGACGCACGGATGCACGCCAAGACCGTAGGATCCTACGCAGTGCCGTAGGGGACCGCACCGCCACTTCCCAGCAAATTAGGAACACTGTTGCTCCTGGGGTATCGGCGAGGACCATTCGCAACCGTCTCCATGAAGCTGGGCTACGGTCCCGCACACCGTTAGGCCGTCTTCCGCTCACGCCCCAACATCGTGCAGCCCGCCTCCAGTGGTGTCGCGACAGGCGTGAATGGAGGGACGAATGGAGACGTGTCGTCTTCAGCGATGAGAGTCGCTTCTGCCTTGGTGCCAATGATGGTCGTATGCGTGTTTGGCGCCGTGCAGGTGAGCGCCACAATCAGGACTGCATACGACCGAGGCACACAGGGGCAACACCCGGCATCATGGTGTGGGGAGCGATCTCCTACACTGGCCGTACACCACTGGAGATCGTCGAGGGGACACTGAATAGTGCACGGTACATCCAAACCGTCATCGAACCCATCGTTCTACCATTCCTAGACCGGCAAGGGAACTTGCTGTTCCAACAGGACAATGCACGTCCGCATGTATCCCGTGCCACCCAACGTGCTCTAGAAGGTGTAAGTCAACTACCCTGGCCAGCAAGATCTCCGGATCTGTCCCCCATTGAGCATGTTTAGGACTGGATGTAGCGTCGTCTCACGCGGTCTGCACGTCCAGCACGAACGCTGGTCCAACTGAGGCGCCAGGTGGAAATGGCATGGCAAGCCGTTCCACAGGACTACATCCAGCATCTCTACGATCGTCTCCATGGGAGAATAGCAGCCTGCATTGCTGCGAAAGGTCGATATACACTGTACTAGTGCCGAAATTGTGCATGCTCTGTTGCCTGTGTCTATGTGCCTGTGGTTCTGTCAGTATGATCATGTGATGTATCTGACCCCAGGAATGTGTCAATAAAGTTTCCCCTTCCTGGGACAATGAATTCACGGTGTTCTTATTTCAATTTCCAGGAGTGTAATTTAAATGTAATTTTGTCCGTTTATAGTGCAGGAGAAGAACACATGATTTTGGGATATGCAAGATGCAATAGTAGGACACAGATCTGAAGCTTCTGACATTAGCTCTAAACTGGCAGGCTACAGAGCGGAGGGAAACGTGGATGACAGATATGGGGTATGTCGTTCCATTCCCCTTCATCTATAGGCCAGAGGTTATCATTTGTAACCTCTGGTTAATGGTTTTGCGTCAGTGTCTCGTCGACTTACCATCAAATAATTTCATCCGCTGACTCTTCTGAAGAACGTGCTGACCATGGCGACAGCTGAATATCATCTACATCGATGTAGGTCAGGATACCACGGACCACTTGCAGCCTTGCGCTGTGTAGCTGAAAGATGAAATCACAAGGCTGGCAGGTAGCAAAGCAAGTTTTAATTCTAACCTAAGGCAATTCATTCTGGATACTCCTTCTATCGCAAGACCGAATTTCTATTTAAACACGTGTATGTGGCACCCCACACCAACACACTGTACGCTGTGCACGTATGAAAATGTCATATGCAATCAGGCAAGTTTCGTTCAGCTTGCAGACCGCCACATGTGAAACGTGTATTGTGACGGTGTATGTAGATAGTGATTTGTCTGGAAAGGTGATGTGGTGCCACTCCTGTGTTCATCGCAATGCCACCCCTGCTCGGACAGCACAGAAATGTTCGCCGTGCTGAGGTCTCGTATTGCTCACTGCGGTTGTGGTTCTTGTTTTGATGCAAACGAGCCACGAGCTATGGAGACCCTGCATGGTGTCGAGTACTGGCAATCACGATACGCCGACCACTGCAAGCAGCAGTGTCGTGGATCGATGAGCTGCAGTCCCGCGAGGAAGCGACACCGTCACAGCCAAACTGCGACATCTGCTGGTGGTGAGGCGTCCTTCTTAAACGATCCATAACACGATTACTCACAATAACTGCTACTGAAATGTTATTTCTGAATGACATACTCGCAGCATAATCTTTTCTTGTGAAATGAATGTAGATGACTTTGCTCCAACCTACATTGTGTGCCTGCACTGAAATGCTGATCATTTGCATATCCGAGCATGTTTTGTGTGTACACTCGACAGACTGGATGTTTATTGCAAGAGGCCTTCGTGGTCATTGTGTTGCAGATTCGGTGGACAGCAGCAAACATGGATTTCGTACAAAATTAAATTTCAAAGTACACGGGTGTTATTCACCACAGGTTGTTTTGTCTCAAAGAGAGTAACCTGTTTACCAAGGAAGATGCGGACTCCATGCCTCTAAAGGTCGGTGGTGAGTTTTTTTCCAGCCGCCGTGGCCGTTGTGATTGCCGAAGTATGGAATAAACACTGGAAAAAAATCTTTATGTTTCGAGTGTAAAAGAATACTCGAATGATTAGAACTGTCTCCCAACTGTACTTTCGTAAAGAACTAAGAAATACAGTAACCAACGCATGGAAAATGTATTGGCCTAAAACAGACGTGGCATTGGTAGGGGACTAATATCTTTAAAGGCGTCTATCATTTTAAAACTGTTTCTAAGGTATACAGAAGCAACACAAAGCCGCCAATTCGCGATAAAAATGAGCAGTCATTAACGTGGTCCACATGAGTATAGAAAAAATTTCATTTTGTCATCCAACTTTAGTTTGCTTCATGATTTATTTGTTCGAGGAATATGCCTCACAGACTGTATTTTTGCAAAGGATTTTAGACAAGGTAATGTTCAAGCCTACATGAACTCTTTAAATGAATAATGGGTAATTACGAAACTACTAAGTGAACGGACTACAGTTACGAACGTGAGTCTGGAACAGGTAAATAGAAAATGCCTTCAGTACTGTGGATGCATGGAAGGTTATCACAATTCACCTTGTTTTGCAGACGTTATCTATGGATAACAGATTGGCCGAAACTTGGTAGCCCTACTTTGATTGTATAGAACGACTACTTGCTATTGCGTGTACAACGGGAACATGTTCAAAAGTATCAATGCAAATCTGATAACCGCACTATTAGTAAGGCAATCCTGGTGGGAGCTGCCAAGTGAAAGGTACCTACAAAACAATAATGACTGAACTTAGCAAATTAATTAATCCTGGTAGCTGTTTCCAAGTGAAACGAATATCTGTAAGTCCGTCTCTAATTTAATTGAAATGACGTTGTGCAAGACTGAGTGAGAGCTGAACAGAATTACCAGTAGAAAGTTTAAGCCTTCCAAGTATGTAGTGCTCGTCATACATTAGTCTCAATAGGTTGTTCTTTGTAGGTATATCCCAAGCAAGGCGCATGTCTGTGCTGTCTGTATCAGATTAGTAATTACATAAAGAAGATTCAAGGAAATATATGTGCACCAAGTCATGGGAATAATATCATCACAGATGTGTCTACAAATTCACAGAAATTGTTATATGTACCAACAAAGGACAAAATGTGCTTATATATTGTGCATCCGACTACAGTCATATTTCTGTTGCTTTATCTAAAAGCTCAAATAAAAACGGAAGCATGGGTACGCACTGGGATAGACACAAGATAGTGTCTACCAATGGATAGACAAGAGATATTACCACGATTCCATAAAAATTACCGGTGCTGCTTAAATAAATTTTACAGACTCACCAGTAGCTAAAGATGCGAACACTGATGTCACATACCAACAACCAAAAGAAAGTCAGATTAGCAATATAGAAAAAAATTCAGGTTCTTACATAAATTACAAGTGAAAAACAGTAACGAAATCTACATTTATAACATGATTCTATCAAAGCTTCCACAGAAAGGCGTAGGCTGGTGCACAACATGAAACTAATAAGAAAGTAAACATGGTTCCCAACCTTATGAAACGAAATTAATTCAAAATGTTCAAATGTGTGTGAATTACTGAGCGACCAAACTGCTGAGGACATCGATCCATAGACTTACACACTATTTAAACTAACTTATGCTAAGGACAACACACACACACACACCACTGCTCGAGGGAGGACTCGAACCTATGGCGGGAGGGGCCGCGCAATCCGTGTCATGGCGCCTCAAACCGCACCCAGTTCTTTGAAAAAATGCGCAGGTCATACCAATCCACAAGAAGGGTAATAGGCGTGATTCACAAAAATAGCGTCCAACATCACTGTCATCAATTTGTTGTAGAACCTTAGAACATATTCGCAGCTCAAACGTAATGACGTATCTTGAACAGAATGACCTCAGTGCCAAGCAGCATGAATTCCGAAAACATCTCTCAATGTGCAACACTACTCGCACTTTTCTCGCATGACATGCGCAAAGCATTGGATCAGGGAAGGCTGGTAGATGTATTTCTTGGCTCCCAAGAGGAATTTGTCTCTGTTTTATACCTAAGCTTACTGTCAAATAGGATTTTATGGAGTATAAAGTGAAATTTGTGACTGGGGTAAGGCGCAGCATGTTGTCTTGGACGGACAGTGTAACGTTCTCAGGCAGCACGCATCCGAAGTGAAAGTTAAAAGAACATTTCGATGTATAATGCTCACTGTAAGAATTAATTTCTATGTATTTCTGTTAATTGAATTTCAAAAGAACACTTAATTTTGTGAGGAAAAACTTAATTATGAATTTTGCTATTATAAATGATTATTCAAAAAGTGTGAAATACTATCTGTGGCAGAGGATGTGAAAACCGCCACAGAAGAAACGACATGTAATTAAAAATGACAAAGACTGTACAAGAATTAGTTAAGATATAAATAAGCAATATATCGTAATAGAATCGCTTGTCTTCTGCACGGACTGAATGGGAGAGGAGCCCGTAACGTTGCATTAGGCTCTTAGGTAGTCTTCATTTGTCATAAGTCGATGATCGACGCCGTTTGTAGCTGGGATTGTAAAAGGTGAGTAAAGGTTTTAATTGCTTCTGTTAAAATATATTTATTTAGTAAAATCTGTTTGTCACAATTACTGAAAAGTTCGCACCGGACACTACCCATTTTATTTAAGAAATTTCACCATTTTATCGGATATCGCTGGCGGTGCGGAGCTGCGCCGCGAGCGAGCAGTCTGCAGCAGCGGCAGATTTAAATATACGATCGCAGTAACGACCACATCCTAAAAAAGGTACAGGTAGAGGTGAAGGAAAATAATAAAGTGTTCCTTTTCACAGCATTACAGACGCAGAATAAAAACATATAGTAGATTTTATCTTGTGCACTCACAGGTGGATACAAGCTGCAGCTTTTGTAAATTTTCAGTTAAAAAAGTGACAAATTCTTAACATATCGTAAAGTGTATTTAAAAGTCGATAATTTTCATGAGAGCTTAGCAATATACAAAAAAAGAAAACATTTTCATATAGTAAAAATAGTCTTATGCTTCAAAGCTAGTCGGGATATATCCAGTTAAACAAAAATCCACTGCAACGTGAAAATTTTTGCTAAGTTCGATGGACAATAATATTACCATTCTTGCGCAAACAGCTTTACTACTTGAATAAAAGTAAAACTTGAGTCATTAGTGTGGAATATTCAAAGATATTTATTTTTAATAATCTACAACAGAATATTTCATACGTAAATTAATAATCACATACGGAAAATTTATTGCAACATTGCATTTCTCATGTCCATCCATGTCTATGTTAAGTTCAATCTCAACGGTTTCGCAATCAAATTAAACGCAAAAAGCAAAGAAAGTTTAAAACCAGACGGTCAACTCCCGAATAATTGAAACAGACAGAACCGCATTAAAACAGTCTTCATCAGAAGTAGAAGTAACTTAACGTTTGCCCAGGGAAGTGTGCTGGGACCCTTGCTGTTCATGCTGTGTATTAATGACCTTACACATACTATCAACAGTTCTTTCATTCTTTCTTTCACTGGTGCCATGTCCAGCGCTGTCGCAGAGTCAGCATCGTTAGGCACAGATTTGGCAAGGTTAGTGGAAAGGGGTGGCCGGATGCCCTTGCACCTAGACTTTATGGCTTACCCAAAGTGCAGAAATCTGAAATTCTGTTAAGGCCAATTGTCAGCGCTACAGGCGGACCAACACACGAGTCAGCTAGACACCTTGCCTCATTGCTGCAACCTGACGTTGGTAGGACGGACAGTCATATTAAAAATTCAGTCATTTAATTGACAAGTTAAAGGAAACGAGCGTGGGCCCGGATGATAGCCTCGTCAGTTTTGATATTGTGTCGTTATTTACCATGATTCCGGTAAACGAAACTACATTATGCATAGCGGATATTTTTCCTACCCATATTGTGGCATTATTCCGACACTGCCTCACCACAACCTACTTTCAAAACAATAATAACTTTTATGAACAGATTGACGGGGTGGCTATGGGCAGTCCTCTTAGTCCTTCTGTGGCTAACTTATTTATGGAGACTTTTGAACAACGGGCTTTGCAGACTGCCAGTAAGAGACCAGCCAGATGGTACCGCTATGTCGATGACACGTCCGTAGCATGGACACACGGAGCAGAGGAGTTGGATGCCTTCCTGCCACGTTTAAACAGCATTAATCCGAAAATCCAATTTACTATGGAGACGGAAAGGAATGGGCAATTGAATTTCCCGGATGTGTCTGTGATTAAACGACGGGACGGAACGTTGGGCCATAAGGTGTATAGAAAGGCCACATGTACTGATCGTTATCTACGCAGAGATTCAAACCACCACCCTAGACAAAAAAAAGAGGTCTAATGAAAACCAAGGTAGACAGGGCGTACAAAATTTGTGAACTTGTGTATTAAAAAGATGAGATTGAACATCTACGGTCAACTTGCTTGTGATCGATATTAATGCCTTGCTGAATTATTCTTTAGTGTGCACCTGCCATGAAACTAACATTATTTTGTTGTGAAAAGGTGGACTGGATTCAGCTGAGTGTGGTTTATGTTACTTCAGGTCCTATGTTATCCCTCTTAGGAAGTTTGTTTGCAAAGTTTCTAGATGTCACAGGGGATGAAATTCGAATCTTACAACAACAGACTGCACTGGTCTACAAGTAAATGGCAGAATTATACAGAATTATACAGATTAATAGCACTTGAGGGTGGAAATATTAGAAAATTATAACTGTCAAAAAAGGTATGAAAAGAAGTGAAAGACCAGGAGGGTAATGTTTGCGGAGGAAGGGAACAATCTGAGTTACAAAATAGGCTAGAAGCTGCTCCAAGTCAGATTGGAGCGAGTCAGGTTAACGAGCGAGTAAACAGTCGTGCGACAGCTTTGGAATATCTTGAAGACAGAGTAGAAGTATTAAAGGTCAACAGCATAGCAAGAATCAGAGAAGGTTGATGAACGTTCTACTGCTATATCCAAACTGGCTGCTAGTGGTAAGTAGAGCTCGGGTATCCCAGTGAATGCTATTGTTTATGGACTGAGCTAACAGTTTGTCAGGAGGCGCTGGTAGATGCACATGCTGACTACACAGCACATGTCTAACCAGGGTTGAAAGATAAGTCTGAATTAGGATTATTTACAGTAAATGTACAACACGATTTAGGCGTTAATGTGATAGGGGAGGAATAGGATGAACTAGCTACATAACCTGTCATAGGACTAAATGAAACTGAATTATTAACAGATGTAGACGTAGCAAACCAAACTTTAGAAAGGCGAAGTGACTTCACACTTACAGTGGTTTTGAGAATGCTATTCTTACAAGGAGTAAATCTTCAAAACACGATTTTTTTTTTTTTGAAAACTAACATGTCTGTTTTTGTTGCTAAATGACCGTCTGTAATGGCCTCAGTGTGAATGGCAATTTAAGCTCTCGTCTTACAATCTATAGAATTTATGCAGGGTCAATGCAGACCTCAGTGTGTGATACTTTGGAGGTACCGTATTATCTGATGTTCAGGTGTCTGGTGTAACATATGTAGTGTTTTTGCTTATGTCCTGATTTAGTTTCTTTGTGTAACTAGGCAGCTTGAAATTCTTGTCCTTTGAGCATATTTCCTCGTTTTAATTTTTTTTTTTTTTGCATGAGTGAGGCCTTAGTCATATGTCTTGATATTGTCTTCCGTATGAGTGGCAATACAGCGAAAGGTCTTGCCACATTGGATCTCACACGATCAAAAAGATTCAGCGCTGTCAGGCCTGGTTAGTATATGGATGGGTTATCTTCTGGATATCCCAGGTGCTGTTGGATTTGAGAGACTGATACTTGAATGTTGCACAATATGAGTTATGACTACGGTTAAATAATGTGATGAAGAATTTAGTACTCTTGGGGAGTACTATTGATGAGAGAGTGTACAGTAATTTTCTTAATTATGAGGCCAAGTGAGATGATGTACAGTGCTCTTACACATGATTCGATTAGAGATGTGGTTACCATATGTCATGCGCGAATAAAATAGAAAGAAACATTCCACTTGGGAAAAATATATTAAAAACAAAGATTCTGTGACTTACCAAATGGGTAAGCGCTCGTAGATAGACACAATAAAAAAAACACACACACACACACACAAACACACACACAAAATTTCAAGCTTTCGCAACCCACGGTTGCTTCCTCAGGAAAGAGGGAAGGAGAGGGAAAGACGAAAGGATGTGGGATTATATGAGTGGATATTTTCTATGTTGTAAGATTTAGTATATGCTGTGAATGATGATTCATGACAGTTATGTTTAGTCTTTACTTTATACTTTATTTTATATTTCCGTGAATGAGAGTTATTCTACTTTGACAGAAAACAGTCCTTATGGAAGATATATGTACGCACGATGTGACATTTTCTCCTAGTATGTTGAAAAGTGAGTTTTGATTGGCAGTGGTTGTCTCTTGATCTGTGTCATATATGATGCGAAAGATGCCTCATTTGTTCGACATTTGAGCCAGAGTGAGTACGCTGTGTGGATGAAAGTGAATCTTATGTGCTGTGAGGTTACCACTTGAAACTCAGCGCTTCATAGTAACTGTGTATATGACGAGTGTAGAAAGCTCAAGATCACTCCTGTCGAGGCAGTGCACATTTCGCCTTCCATTTTCTGTGCTGTTTTCTAGTATTGTTCTGCACTATGTCTGTGTGAATGTAGATTTATTCAAGCACTTAGTATTGTCTGAGAGTTTTTTGAAATGGGTGAATATCTACAAGAAAATGTGTACCTCCACGTGATACAAAATGAAATGATTCACTGGGATTGAGTGAAGCAAAGTGGGTTGTGTCTAGGGAAGTAATAGGGTCTCGATATGGATTTCGTTTCACTGATGCTTGACTATGTTTTATGATGGTTTCTCCAGATTGTCGTGGTGTGGTGGTGCCATTTCTCTACGCAACAAAGCAAGAAGCAGTAATATTTATGTCCGAGATTAATACTAGTATAATTTTTGTAGCAGGTAAGTTTTGCGAACTTTAGTAGCTCATATTTGACGTCCTTCTGAAGACAGTGACGAAATATCGTTTATATTTGCCTACGTTAGTTAGTGATCGTGGCCTTCTTCTGTCGACGTGTCCTGTTTTTCCTGTACGTCCATGTTGCATCTGAACCTCTTTGTCAACCTTCCATCTTCTTCTGAGGAACACAGCTTCTCTGTCGTCTCTGGCAACACTCTGTCTTTCTAAAAACATTCGAGTTGTTGTTCCTGAACATTTCTCTTTCATTTAAATGAAATAACTGATTTTGTGTTTCAAGAATTGTAAATTCGTGCAATTTATATCCTTGTATAAGTAAATAATTTCGGTCGTGCTATTAAGAATTATTAATTGCTTGAAAGTGTAGCGTAGTGAAAGAAGTACGGTAGCTGTGATTTGTCTCCTACGGATTCCACCGATGAGAAATTACATGAGTTTGAGTGAAGCTAGCCACACTATACCTGAATATACTGCGCAGCAGACTTGATAACATCCATTATTTGTACCCCTTGGCTGTGTTGTGCAATACTAAGCAAGGGGAAATTTTGAAGAAATAAGGTCTTATTATTTACAACACTACAGACTTCTATTAACTACCTGAGCGTCTGGTAAAGATTAATGTAATAGGAAAGTATTCTACAAGCTCGTAATCATAGATCCTGGTGTAGAATTTTACTGCAGAGCAATCCATGTTCACCAATACTGCAGTAGCTCAATGTTGTTTTTATTTTTTTTTTTCAGAGCTTTTCCCAGAAAGTTAACAAAATGACGGTGCAAGTTGTAACGAAAGACAAGGAGGCCAACAACATCCGTGTATCCAAAGGAACGACTCCGTATAGCTGATGAGTGGGACTCCGGCTGCGGGCGAGTCTGCAGAAGTGACGCAGCTCTACCGTTTCTGAGCTGCGGAGAGTCGAAGCCAGGAGTAGCCGGCACAGAACAGGAGCTGTCTGCCCCGCCTCCCTGGACAACGCGTGCGAAGCTACTGTCACTACTAAAACCAGAGACGAATGCCACGATATAAACAAAAAAAATCTCACTACCATCTGTTTCTGGTGCTGTAATGATACAGCGGCAACTGCACTCCAAGATATACTGCACAGCGCTGTCACCATGAATAAAACTAAGAATATCTGGTGGACCGATAGGACCTCCTGGGACAGGTTGCACAGTGCGGAGTAGACTCTCCTCAGCTTGCGGTAGCGGTCCGCAAGTGGTCGCGGCTGGCGTCTCACTCGGGCTGTAACTCTCAGACACTGGTTGAGCTGGCGTAAGTCACTCCTCACAAGAAGAAAGAGGCCCACATACCTGGCAACAGCGGTAAGTACAATACAACTGGAGAGCAGTGTTAACATGTGTGTCCATTTTCTTTCACTACTCGGAAAATTCAGCATCACAACAGCTACACGTAGCGCGAGAGAGCCTGCAAACACCAGTTTGCTGGAGATCCTCACCGACGCACTGGAGAGACGGCGCGACTCCAGGATGCCGCTGTCCCGATAAGACAACAGACTGAGGATCCTCTGGTACTTGTGGGTGTTTCCAAACAGGTCTGCGGCGACCGCTATCACCGTGGTGGCGTAATGCATCGTCATATGGCCTATCAGCCACACAAAGGTGATGGAATCCTTTTTTCTCGTGTTTCTAGCTTGCAGCGAGCTCACCACATGTGCAGTTACTGCCAGGTTGATGACGAGAACAACAGCTGCGTACAGTGTACCAGCACGTGTCCTCCGTAGCTCACACTTCTCAGCGTCCACTGTGAACGGCGTCAACCCGAAAACCCTGCAGACGGTGTGGTACGGTGCTGCAGATCTTAAGAGATCTCGTCTATTCACCATTTCAACATCGGCTAGCACTTATAAAATAAATAAAATAATATATAATAAATAAATAAAATATATAATAAATAAAATATTTCAATTATTCACTATTTGTGATGTATATGATTGTGATTGGTTGTAATTAATATTTCCTTATCTGGAACGTGGACGTTTAATTATTCGGAATCAGATGCTTGACAATGGCTATTTGGTAAAGGCAATGTTACTCGTAGTTGACCGTGAAATAAAACTGAAATAATCGGACTTGGTAATTAAATCGTTTCCAAAGGCTGCTGCGGTAGGTACGGACTCATAATCTAATCTCAATATTACAATGATTTGCCAGCCATGCCAATACGTCGTACAGAGGTGATTATCTACTGAACATAAAAAAGTTGCATAGTTAGTTAAATCAGATATATTCAATGAAATTGCCTACAGTTCATAATCCTACTTACTTTTACAAATACAAATTCTTTTCAGAATCGAGTGCCTAGTGTGGTTGCAACTCGCAGTATTCTTCTATAACATGAAAATATGGCGGTGTGCCAGACAATAAAATAAAATACGTGCTTCTCGCACCACTTCTACCAGAGCTCTCTCTTCTTAATCAAACATAAGAGTAACGTAATTATGCTTTTGTTTTATCAGCGACACAGCGCTGCAGTTGTGTGCCATAGGCTTTATTTATTTGTCACTGATTATTTATTTAATTAATATTTCGCGTTTCCGCGGAAACTCACGCTCGGCATGCAAATGTGCCTTTATATTGCCTCCTGAATTGCGAGGCGAAAGGACACACCTGCAGGCGAGCAATTCACCTAAAGGCACAGGAAAATCTAAGTTATCTACAACTATTTACATGACTTACATTACACACATTATACACATTATGTACAAAATTTGAATGACGCGGGTGCGCCGTAAAAGTTCTTATGTTGGCAGATAGAGTGCGCGCATGCGCAGAAGCGTCTGTGTGACTCCGGCACTGTCGTTATATTGTACAGTTAGATCACGCGGCACAGTATTGCAGTTCATATTGTTCGTGTGCGCGCATTTCTAAATCGTTGCACAAAGAAAATATTCAAGCAAGATTTCATATGAAGACTACATTCTATGACAGGTAACTTAGTTTTAAATTTACAATATTTGTTATAACACAATACAACTTAGATTGTTGAATGTTTCTTAGTTACACAGTATTGTTTTGAAATACTTCAAAGAAAAATGTCCGTATGTTTCAGGTGCGTTGAACTATACACATCGTGACGTTATTTCAGTTCATATTCACCTGCTGCACAATAATTTTTTACAGGTTAGTGTCGTCGTGGTAAAGTTTTTTGATCACAGTAACATCGTTGTATAACAACGTGATTAATACATAAGCGTGTCCATTTCCCATTTCCATTATAGTCGTTGTGCTATAGTTCGTTGTGACAAAAAGCATTGTTTATTACAGATCTGACGTGACCCGTCGAGTAATTGGTCCACGTGCAGTTCGTTTTTTACATTCCGTGGAAGCTTGGTTGCAGAACCTCGGACAGCACATAGCTGGCGTCGATTCTTGGACAGTCCAGGTAAGAGTGTCCGTCACATTTCGAGAACATTTCATTCCCTGAAGTTCCAACCAAAATTCTTCCACCCGTCGTGTTGTTTTCTGGACAGGCACTTTGTGTCCATTTAATCCAGTTAACATCTTGAAGTTAGGTACTGTAGTAATGTCACTAGGCGATGCACGAATTATGCACTTCACATTTTCAGTTTTTTTTTTTTTTTTTTTTTGCTGAATATAGCTCACCTAAATGTTCGTAGTTATTAATCAAAGAAATGGTTCATCGCGTTTACATAGGTACGATGCATAATGAATGGCATTAACCGTTTCTTTCACATAGGTTTCTGCGTGGTTGCAGAGTTAGTAATGTTCGTTAATGTCCATGAACAGTGGTTCACTATGCAATGTCTTTTTGGCACTCGTTTTGTTCCAATTTTTACATAGTAACAGTTACATTATACATCATTGAAAGAAAAATAAACATGAGTAATCGTACATATACACGTCACATATTTTCTTAGCATAAACATAATTCAGTTGCACATAAACATGTTTACATCATCATTACATAGCTATGGGTTATTACATTGTGTCACATTTGATTACATGAATTGCAGATATTGACGTCCTCTTTACCGGTTTTGCTGGAATTTTATCGATGTTTATTTTATGATGTCATCTGAAATTAAGATTGGTTAGACACAACATTCATTACATCAGTAGGCAAGACCAGGCATTTTCACTACTCAATAAATATTCAAAATAATAAGAGACGGAAAACTGTTCGATTCCTCGCGTTTTGTGCGTGTGTGTATAGTGTCTGTGTGGCCTTGACTACTGATAGATGCTTTTCGTGTTGAGAGATGTGCGTCTAATCTATTTTTTGAAGTAAAAGATCGCTTGACAGATGACGTCTGTCGGTTCGTCAGGTGTCATACCAAGTCAGTGGTACCTACAGTAACAAATGTTTCGTGAAAAATTAATATATCATTCACTGCTACGTAAACATAAATTTTATTTTAATATTCCGTCTTCCAGGTGGTGGCGCGCGCTGAAAGAAGAGTTCTTCTGCCTTCAACTGCGTCACTGGAACCGCTGAAATGAAAATTTCTATACTACTTATTATCTGTGTTGTAGCAACAGAGTTTTGCGAGTTGCTTAGCAATGTTTTGATGGGTATGACTTTGACATTATTCCGCATGAAATGCTCTAAGATCTCGGTGTGCGTATAGCCCAATAATTTTGTTAGTTCTACGATGTTGTAACAGATACGCACCAGGATGCGGTATGTTAATAATTATATAAGGTCCTTCATATAGCAGACGCCACTTAGCGTTGCGTCGTTTTTCTGGGATAAAAATCTGAAATTGCCTGTGTTTCATTAAGCTTTCTTCTTCCTTCGCATTGTGATATGGATTTATTCCACTGTAATTACTGCTATGTTCAGCTGGCGAGTAATTACGATAATGTTGCTGTGGTTTACCATGATAATAGCTTGTGTTTGTGTTTGCACATCGTGGTATGTATTGTAGTCGTGGTGTGTTTTGTTCTTGTGTGTTTGTCGTGTGCGGTATGTGTGTGTCATACTCGAATGTATATTGGTTCCTGAACTGTGCATTTTGACTGATATTTTCGTTACATTCAGTCTGTGGTCGATCGGTGAATTCTCTCATGGGTGCAGTGACGGATTGTACTGCATCACTGATCAGCTGTTTGTTATTAGTCATGTATTCCGCTACGGAGTCGTGCACAATTGTTGGTAAATTTTCACGTAAGCATCTATCAAAATGTTTGTCTTTGTTCACTACCAAATCATGAAATTCTTTCTTAATGTTTTGAAAATGAGCTGTGGCATCAGATTGTAAGATGTCAGTCAGGTGTTGTTCAACATTGTCAAATTTATTCTGCACGTCAGAATTCGTCTTTCAAGGTTGTCGTGCACTAAAGGATATGTTTGAATTTGTTCAGTAAGAACTTCACACGTGACATTAAGGTTTTTTACTTGTGTCTGTAAAAGTGCTACGTCAGTTGTAATCTTTTCTTGTCTCGTATTAAGCTGGGAAAATTTAGTACTGAGTTCATTGTTTGGTCAGTGTGGCGTCTATAAGTTCCACACGTTTACATAAAGTGTCATTACCTGTCTTGAGTGCTATGAGGTCAGATTTAATTTCGTCATTTTGTGTCTTTAAGGTTGCCATGTTCTCCGCGTTCTGTTTCATTAACATTTGTAACATGTCGGCAATGTTTACCGTTTGCAAGGTCTGTGCCCCCGCCGCGTCATTAGACGTGACGTCATGCATTAACATGGGCTCTGACTGAGACTTTGAAATTTTTGTGGTGGACGGGCTATTGTCAAAATTTCCGTCAACACTTGCGTCAATGTTTGATAAATCGTCACTACCGGTTGCTGTCGTAAAGTCATTTTCTAACATTTGTCTCTCGTCCGAGTCGGATTGTGTCTGAATAGTACGTCTTTGCTGTTCCATTTTTGCGTATTGATTTCTAGTTATTACCATGCCACACGTGATATATGTTTCAAGAAAATATTTGACACTGATTTTAAAATAAGATGCAGTTGAGCATGAATCGCTCGTAGCAACAATGGCTGTCCGTTAATTTGAAAATATAAACTGAATTTGAGATTATTGGTAATGGCTGCTGGCCATGTTACATCATATCGTACAGAAGTCGGCCATATTGTACACTCGTGTATTGGTATTGTTGCATACGTTATTGTTTAGGGAAAAGTACTGAGAATGGAATTTATTACTGAAAACTGTTATGCGCGAAAGAAACACTACAGAATTTACTGAAAAGCTAATACACTGAATTTATATGTCTGGTCAAGCCTGCTAATGCAAAGATGCTGCGTCTTACCTTATTTTGCTGGAAGTTTCATTGCGTCTTCCGGCAAAACTTTAGAATCGGAAAATATCTTCAGATTTTTGTTATCTCTCATACATTCACGTCCAGGTCCAGAAAGTTGATTTTTGACATGAAACAAAAAGAACAATGTAACAAATGACAAAATAACAAGTCCGACACGCAGTCGCCAATATAAAATAAATAAAATAAATATATAATAAATAAATAAAATATATAATAAATAAAATATTTCAATTATTCACTATTTGTGATGTATATGATTGTGATTGGTTGTAATTGATATTTCCTTATCTGGAACGTGGTCGTTTAATTATTCGGAATCAGACGCTTGACAATGGCTATTTGGTAAAGGCAATGTTACTCGTAGTTGACCGTGAAATAAAACTGAAATAATCGGACTTGGTAATTAAATCGTTTCCAAAGACTGCTGCGGTAGGTACGGACTCATAATCTAATCTCAATATTACAATGATTTGCCAGCCATGCCAATACGTCGTACAGAGGTGATTGTCTACTGAACATAAAAAAGTTGCATAGTTAGTTAAATCAGATATATTCAATGAAATTGCCTATAGTTCATAATCCTACTTACTTTTACAAATACAAATTCTTTTCAGAATCGAGTGCCTAGTGTGGTTGCAACTCGCAGTATTCTTCTATAACATGAAAATATGGCGGTGTGCCAGACAATAAAATAAAATACGTGCTTCTCGCACCACTTCTACCAGAGCTCTCTCTTCTTAATCAAACATAAGAGTAACGTAATTATGCTTTTGTTTTATCAGCGACACAGCGCTGCAGTTGTGTGCCATAGGCTTTATTTATTTGTCACTGATTATTTATTTAATTAATATTTCGCGTTTCCGCGGAAACTCACGCTCGGCATGCAAATGTGCCTTTATACACTCCAGGATGCCTTCGTTACCTGTGATGAAAGAAAAATTTCCCGACTTATAGTAAGCAAACTGCTTGCATTAGAAAGAGAATTAATCTGAAGACATCGAAGTGCAACTGATTAACAGGGTACACTCAGCCTTAAGATAGCACTTCTACGACAAATGAGTTTCCCTTGACTCATGTTTTCATAAAGCATGTGGAGCACAATGGGATAAACATAGGCATGATTCAGAAACGCCTTCATATTCACTGTTTTTCCACATATGAAATAGATACAAAGGTGCAAACATTTAAAAAAAAGAAACTTCACCATCCAGTACGGTTGCCGCATCTCTACAAAACGAAAATACTGATATTTCAGAACATGGCCCACCCGTAATTTCTTGTATATGATGCGTAGTTAAATTTTGGTTGTTCGCTCTTATAAGTTCTTATGTTCATTTAACAGAATGGGCTAAGTGACCTTGCCGTAATACATTTATTAATTACTACAAGTATTACTATTTTTATACAGAAGCCACCAATGAAACTCGCAAGATTTACTGTTACGAATATTGAAACACGTATGTTGTGCGGCAGCGATGCTGAGACATTGTAGAATCTCTGACCAGAGCAGTTGCGCTCGACTCGCAGTAGCGAGCAGTCAGTCAGTCTGCAGTAGTCAGTCCTCAGTAGTGCTTGGAGTCGGTTGCTAGCAGTAGCGGAGAGCAGTCGGCGGGCGTCGGCATCGCAATGGTCGAGATTCAGGACGAGGTATAATTTATTTAAATAAATAATCATGCAGCTTTGCGCTCATCAGATAATGTAACGAACAGTCATTGTAATTTAACTTTCAAAAATCGCCCCCAATAATAATTTTGATTTAAAAGCAATTTTAGAGACAATCATTCAAATTTCCTTCCATTTCCTTTTAACAAAGATTTTTAAAAGGTACTTCCAATGCTTTTCATGCAAGCGCCAGAGAACAATAAGAGCAGAATTTTGACATGCAGTTTCACTAAGGTAAGAAATTTATTCTCGTTTCGCACAGGGCAAACACCGACTTTTCGGTTGAACTGAGTTTAGGTTATCATTACAGTTTCATTATCATGGGATTAGCGTTCGTTATTTAATGGGAACTTGTACTTGAGTCAGATAGCGAGCTTTTATTTAATTGTCTTTGTCATTAATATTTTGCGGGAGGCTACACTTGGCTCCATTACTAATAAATATAGTCTTTTTAATATTTCTTGTGGGGAGGTTACACTTGGCGACACCCAGTCCAGGATCGTATTTCGTGAGAATCTTTTGTAAAACAGTCAGATATCTGCTCTTATTGCTTAAATATAATTATAATTTGGCGCAACGCTTTTATTAATTTGTGACTTTCTTTCCTCAGATCATCGGCAATTCGTTGCTCTGTTGTATTTTGTTTGTTGCTTTTGCATTGTGTTTATTTGTTTTGTGATTTATTGTGACTATTGTGAAAATGCCGCGAAAGACTGTGAATAGTGTATCGCGAGGTATTATGAACGAAATTACCGACTTAAACATGACCGATAGCAATTGTGAAACGCAGAGTAATGATGACAATCCTGCGTTCACTAACAATCAGTGCGTTCCAACCGCTAATGATGACCTTTGTCTTAATGATGAACAAACGAACTCGGTTATGTCCTCTGTTAATTTGACGACAATTGATGATGCGGGGAGCTCTATTGTAATGAGCGCTGCCCAGCTTAACACACCCGGTTTGGAAAATTCAACTAACGCACAGACAAATTTTTCGAATGAAAATGATCAGTGTACTGAAAGTACTCCGGATCTATTTAATTCCGAAATAGTGTCTGACAATGTACGTCCGACTGATAAACCTTTTTGTAAAGTACAGAATGACCAAATGGTCACACAAAACGCGACAATTGCAAATACACCGTCAAACTGTACAGAGAAAGATCCACCATTAATTAGTACAGAGAATAGAAATGATGATTTTATGTCGAATCCAATTATGGCATTTTTGCTGCAAATGAATAAACAACTTAGTGAGAAACTAGACAATAATAATGAGGATCTCAAACAACTTAATGAACAGGTCAAACAACAGAGTGAAAAACAAGACAAATTTAGTGAAAAATTAGACAACAATGATGTAAATTTCAAACAGCTTAGTGAACAAATTAGTGCCGTTGCCGCGCAGTGCCATGACACTAAGGAACAGTTACGCGAGGAAATTGAGGCTTGTTCAAGAAAAAGTAGCGAAGAAATTAGGTCTGTTGCTCATGAATTAAGGGAAATGCAAACAGCTGCAACAGAAACACTTAGAGCGGAAATCAGTACAGTCGCTAAACAATGCTCTGAAAAAGCTACACAATTACGCGACGAGTTTAAAGCAATGACGGTAGAACTTTCGCGCACAATGGATGAAAAGATTGACGCAAAATTCGAACAACAGAACACACAAATTAACGAACGTCTTAGTCTTCACATAGAAAACAGTAATACGCGTTTTCGTAAATTTATTAATGATCAAAATAAAGTAAAACGCCAAGTAATGGAAACAATCACTGCACAGAGACAAGAAGACAAACGTAAAATGTTTGCGAAGGCAAAAACGTATGTAGACAATAATATTGCCACAGTTTCGGACAAAATTAATACCATCGAACAGTCAAACACAGAATTACGTGACGAAATTTCTGATCTGAAATCGAAAACAGACACATACACAACAGATTTTCAAACAGTGACCGACAGACTCGAACAATTAGAACTAACACAGGATTCCGATGTCGTGAAAGCTGATGTTAAAAAACTGAACGAAACTACACGTAAATTGCAAAACCAGATTAATGCCAATGACACTAAAACCGATGATCAGGTAAAAATACTGACTGAAAAATGTGATGAATTGGCCAGTCGTATTGATGTCATCGAAAGCACTAATGACAATAAATCAGACGATACTTCACCGGTTTCATTCAACCAAACACCTGAATTTCAAAATTTACAGCAGACAATTAATGAGATTGATTCGTCTAATAACACATTGCGTCGAAAACTGTCAAGTTTACAGCAGGAGGTAACAGAGATGAAAAACATTTCAGTTAATAACACATCACAGCAGACGCCACTTTTCGAACATTTGTCAGAGTCACGCAGCGCGTATAATGTGAGCAATTTACAGAGACTACGCGACTTAAAACCTGAAAAGATACGCAATTTGAAATCCGAAATGACACAGACAAACAGATTCACACACAAAACTGAACGTGTTCTCAAATTCAATGACGAGAACGTATATTACGAGCAATTTTTATCCGCAAGAAAATGTAAGGGATTTAATAATGACAGAACACAGGTACACGCTTTGAGCTGTATACGACAATTTATTTTTGTACTTTCACCACTATTACCTGTAACAGTGAAACAAACTTTGAACCTGATACGACAATTTGCTTTTGTATTTTCATCAGCATTGAGTGTACTACAGAAACGACAATTAGCATCGATACAGCAATTTATTTCTGAATTTATACCGCCATTGCCTGTGACGCAAAAGTTAAATTTTATTTGCAGTGCGTAATAGACCTCAGGGGATTCATTACGCTTTAATGAATATGTGCCGTAGCGAGCATAGGGCCCCGAGCTGTAGTAGTGCTGTTTCATCTTTAGTTTTCTGCACTGCTGCCTTCTCTTCTACTATCCTTTATATCTATCAAAATAGCTCTTTAACTATTGCTCTACTTAGAATTAAGAAAAATGACTAATGAAAACCCGATAAGACAAATTTTTACCGAAAGTGACAATTTCCATTAGGCACTGCAGAACTACCACCGTAATTTTAATATCAGATAAAATAGTAATCATCAGTATGTGTAAAATTTTCAGCAACAGGAACCACCTTTTAGTAACAATAGACGTTTTTCACCACAACAGCATGAAAGTCAGTCGCTTAGCATACGTAACCAACAATGTAGTCTACAAGGTCAACCAAGCTCTGATGTTTCGCCGCGTGCACGTATAGTCCCAGCTACAACAAATGGTAGCGTACAGCAGCAGGAATAACTACGTACAGAAACACACTATTTCAATTCCTATCGCAATGCGCCGTATAGAAGTGACTATTATGACAGACGTAAAATTAACGAGCACAATTTTCAGCGTACATTTCATTACAGTCGATCTTTTCAGCAGCAAGAATGTCAGCAACGAGATATAATCATGAATGAAACAGACAATAGGTGTCATCTATAGCGTAACATGTCAGTAAGAAATAACAGAGCAGTTCATATAGTCAAAATACCATAACATCGTCCCGTAAATAACAGCACGTATGACAGAATTTGACCAGACACAGTACAGGTAGCCTATTCCAGTAACGTAAGCAATACTTATTGACACGCAGAATTTTGTTCACGAGAATGTTATTTGAAATATGCTTTGTTGAATGCTCCACTTTTATCGCACCCAGATCTTACTCGAAATTTTTCTATTGCCGCCGACAGTTCCAACACAGCTTTAGGCGTACATATTTTTCAGGAAATTGAAGAAGATGGTTCTACAGTAATTAAAAACATCGCATTTGCAAGCCGCATTCTGTCACCTGCTGAACGAAATTATTCCGTCACAGAATTGGAAACGCTATGTGTTGTATGGGCTTTTACGAGATTTCGGCATTTTCTTTATGGAAGACACACGACCGTTTACACAGACCACAGAGCGATTCAATTTTTACTTTCAGCTAAATTCAGTCACGACAGATTAAGCAGATGGAAACTGTATTTACAGGAATTTAATTTTACAATAGTTCACATTCCCGGCACACAAAATGTAATAGCAGACGCATTATCCCGTTCTCTCAGCAACAATCAGCAAGACGTAGCAGCCAACTTCTGCAAAGCAAATTTCAGCATCATGTACATTCAGCAAGTCGCATTTGAAAATTTTATTTCATCGTCATTACAGGACATAGCACGAGAGCAAAGCAAAGACAATGTGTGGAAAGAAATTAAACACCTTTGGCAAGATAAGAATAATGTTACGATTAGAAACCACTACACTGTACGCAATGACATTCTGTTTCGCCGCTCTCATCCAGACAGTAACAATTGGTTATTATGCATTCCTGACGAACTGGTTAACAAATTAATCTGGTACACTCATTTAAGCTACGCACATTATGGAGCAAGAAAATGTTTTCTGATACTGAGACAGAACTGTTATTTTTCAAACATGGAAAAACGTATACGACGAGTTTTAGCGTCATGTAAAATTTGCCAGAAAGCTAAGTCAGACACCACTTCACACATTCCTCCATTATACCCCATTGTACCTGTTAAATTAAGACATATGGCCGCAGTAGACATTTTTGGTCCAATTCCGAGAACTAACAGAGGTTTTTGCTACATCTTTGTCGCTGTTGAACTCACTTCAAAATTTGTTACCTTCACTCCGTTACGTAAAGCTACTGCTAAAACTGTCTCGAAAGCATTTGTAAAGCATTTCTTATTTCATGTAGGGCATGTGATGAAAGTAATTTCTGACAATGGATCACAATTTCGTTCTGCTATATGGACACGCATGTTACGAGCTAGAAACATTTCTCCGATCTATATATCCAAGTACCACGCTTCTTCGAACCCTTGTGAACGACTAATGAAAGAAATTGGTAAACTGTGTAGAATATACTGCCACAAAAGACATGTTAATTGGGACACACACATACACTCATTCCAAGATGTAATAAATTCCATTCCAAACGAATCCACTATGCTATCTCCGTCTGTTATACTGAAAAACGTTGAACCACCAAACAAAATCAAAGAGTTAGTAAATTTTCCTACATCTCGTCGATTACGACACCACGAAATAATTGACATTGCGCTGAACAACATCAAACGTGCCGCAGAGCGCCGGAGAAGACAGCAAAAACAGGTTTGTAGACGCCGAGACTTTCACGTTGGACAGAAGATATTAGTACGTACACACTATTTATCCAGCAAATTAAAAGGTAAGTGCAGTAAATTTGAACTTCTATACGCAGGTCCATATCGGATTCGCAGCATTCCTCACCCTAATGTTGTACACGTCGAAACTTTGAGAACCAGAAAATCGAAAGGCAACCATCATGTGTCGAACATTAAACCCTTTATCGAATGAAACCACTTAACGATGTAACATGCTATGAGGCCATTTACACATTTTATGACCACTTATGCAATTATATTCACATGACTAATTACTGATGATTATCGTATTTTTTCTTGGCAAGTGCCCGGCAAGGTAAGGTTAGCAGGTCGCTTTTCTTGTCGTTACACATCAGACCGTGCACATTTTTTCAGATGAACTTACACATTTTATGACCACTTATGCAATTATATTGACATTACTAATTACTGATGATTATCGTATTTTTTCTTGGCATGTGCCCGGCAAGGTAAGGTTAGCAGGTCGCTTTTCTTGTCGTTACACATCAGACCGTGCATATTTTCCAGATGAACTTACACATTTTGTGACCACTTATGCAATTACATTTATGTGACTACCTATTGATGATTATCGTATTTTTTCTTGGCAAGTGCCCGGCAAGGTAAGGTTAGCAGGTCGCTCTTCTTGTCGTTACACACTAGACCGTGCATTTTTTCAGATGAACTTACGCATTTTATGAATAATTATGCAATTCTCTATAATGACGCATTAATTTTATCAAATTCTCTCTCCATTGAAGTCTTTAATTATCGCATCTATTAACTACACTACATATAAGCTGAACACAACAAATGTCACATTTTGTCTTTCCTATGTATGTACGATTGTTTTCATGTTTTGTTTGTATGCACTGTGAACTAGTTAAGGTATAACACACACCATTTGACTTTGACATTTTGCCTTGTGATATCTCAACATCGTGACTGTTTTACATTTTCCTTTTTTGCTGCTGCATTACGATATTCTCTGTACACTTTTTGCCTTTAAACACTGTCTGTGCTTTGAGATATTACGTTTTCTGTCATGTTATGTTGTATGCTTAATTGAGTCACCATTAACCAGTCACTATTTAATGGGTATATGATTTAAATGCAAGACATTAATCTTTGTTCATCAATTTCAGAAATAAATGATGCGTACAGGAAATGAATTAAACAGAAGTGGGAATTTCACCTATGGAATAAACGAAAGAAGATGCAATAAGCTAATGAGGACGAGTAAATGGATCAGAATTAACAAGCATTAACCAGAATATTATACACATCGCAGAATAGCAGTCTTAACTAATTTTTTCTTTCAGAATACAAAGCGATTGATGCGAGCTGTCAGACAGAACTACACATTTTAGTTTTAAGTGATGAAATATGCTAGGGATTAGGAATAGTTGTGTGATGAATAATGAAATGATTTTTGCAGATGATAATGAATGCTGATAATGAACAATGATGAAGAATATGGTACTATGAATAATGAAGTTTTTGTTTACAGGTGATGATAATGATGGAGTTATGATGATATGAATAATGAAGTTTTTCTTTACAGATTAGGATAATGTTGAAGTTATGTATTTATGCTATGTAGTTATTTAAGTATTTGTTGCAGTTTACTTTGACAGCAGGTGTTATATTGCGTAGTAGGATGACTGAAGGTTTTGGAAAGGATAGATATGAAACACATTTTTTATACACATTTCACTACCTGTTAATTCGAAGTTCACTACTTTTCAGCATAGTCTGCGTTTCTTCTTTCAGCTCAATAATCCATTTTGTATTTTTCTTTCAGGAGAAGCTTTTTATGATAGTTACTAAACTTGTTACTTATTATACCTGTTCTAGTACTTGCATTTTTCTTACCCACTTGTGTCTATCATTTATAAATGTGATAACCTTGCTACAGCTGACTCATGACGAATGACGTTACACAATCTTTTCATTTATAGGAACAACCTAGAAGCAATTTTTTCTCTTATTTCTTCTTGCTTTCCCTTATAATTACCCAAAGCAATGCATTGCTAGCAAAAAAAACAAAATGTATTAACAGTCCCAGATAATGTCACTAGTTTATGATAATTCTGAATAACACTGATCAGCTCTGAATAGTATGTCACTTGAATAATGACTTCTTAATGATACCAAAACATAATTGCCACTATCTATTGTAATGAGAGTACTTATTATGCCCATGCTTATTAATGCTACTAATGTTTTGTACTATTCAGTACTTGCTGGCCACAGAGTGCCCATAATTAATGTAACTTATAATGCCCATGCTTATTAATGCTATGACTGTAGTTAACTGATTTTTCTAATAATGATTTCTTAATGATATAAATAATACTGAATGATGAATAATGTTTTATACTATTCAATACTTGCTGGCCACTGAGTGCCCATAATTAATGTAATTACTTATTATGCCCATGATTATTAAGGCTATGACTGTAATTAACTGATTTTTTTAATAATGATTTCTTAATGATATGAAGAATACTGAATGATGAATAATGTTTTGTACTATTCAATACTTGCTGGCCACTGAGTGCCCATAATTAATGTAATTACTTATTATGCCCATGCTTATTAATGCTATGACTGTAGTTAACTGATTTTTCTAATAATGATTTCTTAATGATATGAATAATACTGAATGATGAATAATGTTTTATACTATTCAATACTTGCTGGCCACTGAGTGCCCATAATTAATGTAATTACTTATTATGCCCATGATTACTAAGGCTATGACTGTAATTAACTGATTTTTAATAATGATTTCTTAATGATATGAAGAATACTGAATGATGAATAATGTTTTATACTATTCAATACTTGCTGGCCACTGAGTGCCCATAATTAATGTAACTTAACGTTTTGTTAGTGTCTTCAATGATGACTTCCCATATTAATACTGAATGATGATAAATATTTTGTACTAATCGAAAGTTGCTAGGCCACTGAGTGTTAATAGTTACTTGTAAATATGTCATTTGAATGAGGAAAAATGTTTTGTAATACTCAATACTTGATGGCGATTGATTACCACTCTTGTCTTTAAATTAATTAATGAACATTTTTCTGTAATACTACATTCATGGTACAGAAATGTTCAATGACTAGAGTATGGATACCGCAAACTACTTATGTAATCACTAATCAAGACTTGTGTGTTAGTTAATGTCCTTCACCTTCTGACCTAACTACCTGAAATTATTGTAACATCCATTTGTCTTGTCCATCCTCATTATCATGGAGCACTATATTTGGTTTTTGCACTAATTCTACGTTGGTGTGCCGCCTCTTAAAAGCGTGGTGTTGACACGACATGCTGTCCACCACTGTAGGCGAAGAAACTACTTATGTAATCACTAATCAAGACTTTGTTATGGAGCACTGTGTGCCGCCTCTTAAGAGCGTGGTGTTGACACGACATGCTGTCCACCACCGTAAGCGATGAAGACGTTACTCTGGTCCCACTGTTTGGTGTACCTGGTATACTGCCAAATGATAGTATGGAATACTACTACGACGTTTCACTGTCTTGATAAGCTGATAAATACTTCTGGGAACGGAACTGCAGATTGTATCACTTAGTTGTGATTCTGTGGAAAGATATGGACTTTCAGTGCAGCTATGTGCGAACTAAAGTGCTACAACCATGATGCAATCCTTCCTTTCCTATCCTAATAGTGAAAATCATTTTTTTACTAACACCATTTATGTTCATGGCCTATACATTTTTTTCTCGATTTGTTGAACTCTAGTGCGAGTACACTTGTGTCACTTGTCGACATGATTTTTGCCATTTGTTGTCAAAATACTAAAGACATTTTCGATTTGTTTTGAAGTGCAGTATGTGTGCACTCTTGTCATCTATATTGTATATACTTTTTGTGATTTGATGATTTTTTCTACTCTTGCGTTTATTTGTTATAAAATGTTCAAAAGTTTTCAGTGCATGTGCACTTATGTGAATATGTTTTCAACTGAACTACAGTGCCTGTGCACTCTTCTCAATTTTCGATATGATTTGTGTTCATTCTGTATACCTTTTATGATTTATGTCACTTGTTACTCTTGTATATACATTTCGTCTTTTACTGATATGTTCTCCACTGCAGTGCATGTGCACTCATGACACTTGTCAACATGATTTTTTTTTTGCCTGTTATGAAACTGCTAAAGAATTTTTCAGTGTGTGTACACTTTGTTATCTGTCAAATAATTTGTATATACATTTTTCCTGATTTGTTTTGTACTTATATTTTGTCTTGTCTGTAATGTTTTGTAATCGGTGCATGCGCACAACATTTAATTCATGTGATACATCTAAATATTTTGTAAATGTTAATTAATTAAAAGAAAAATTTGTTACGATGGCAAGTCCAAATGACTCACCATCGCTGCCAAATTTTTGCCCCCCCAGTGGAGGGTTATGAAACACGTATGTTGTGCGGCAGCGATGCTGAGACATTGTAGAATCTCTGACCAGAGCAGTTGCGCTCGACTCGCAGTAGCGAGCAGTCAGTCAGTCTGCAGTAGTCAGTCCTCAGTAGTGCTTGGAGTCGGTTGCTAGCAGTAGCGGAGAGCAGTCGGCGGGCGTCGGCATCGCAATGGTCGAGATTCAGGACGAGGTATAATTTATTTAAATAAATAATCATGCAGCTTTGCGCTCATCAGATAATGTAACGAACAGTCATTGTAATTTAACTTTCAAAAATCGCCCCCAATAATAATTTTGATTTAAAAGCAATTTTAGAGACAATCATTCAAATTTCCTTCCATTTCCTTTTAACAAAGATTTTTAAAAGGTACTTCCAATGCTTTTCATGCAAGCGCCAGAGAACAATAAGAGCAGAATTTTGACATGCAGTTTCACTAAGGTAAGAAATTTATTCTCGTTTCGCACAGGGCAAACACCGACTTTTCGGTTGAACTGAGTTTAGGTTATCATTACAGTTTCATTATCATGGGATTAGCGTTCGTTATTTAATGGGAACTTGTACTTGAGTCAGATAGCGAGCTTTCATTTAATTGTCTTTGCCATTAATATTCTTGTGGCGAGTTTATACTTAGCTGTGGCACCATTTCTAATAAATATTGTTTTTAAAATTTCTGTGGGAAGGTCACACTTAGCTGTGGCTCCATTACTAATAAATATATCTTATAGAATATGTTGTGGGGAGGTTACACTTGGCTCCATTTCTATTAAGTATTGTCCTTTAAATTTTCCGTGGGGAGGTTACAATATGTTTAAGGAGTCTTGCTTACACCTCAGAGAGAGTCTGAAAGATTTACACATTCTGGTGAAAGCAACAAAATAAATAAAGTGGTAAAGAAGGAAAGTTAAGAGGGAATATGGGATCATAGTTGGAACCGTTACAGACGGCGCACGAAATCGTTGGAGAGGGAAGTGATGGCTGCCACTTGAAGGAGTTGTGTCGACAGTCATGTAGGTAAGCCAAGCAAACATAAATCATCTGGCAGGAGGGAACTTCATATTCCGCTTCACCCACACATGAGTTTAGTAAGTCAGATTTTATCGACAATTTTTTTGCCGATATGATATGAAAGTGAACTGAGCTCTTTTGTTATCATGTTTCCATGTTAACGTAATGCTGTCTTTTATTTTATTTTGCTTCTATTTAGGTGTAGTTTTTTATTATACGCTTTTTCGTGTAAAGTGTGATAGCAGCCACGTTTTCTGCTATGCTTTTCTATTTAAGTTACATCTAAAAATTTAATTTTACTGTAGTGTTCATGCGCGATTGTAAACATATTGTGGTGTCTATTCAGATAATGGATTTACAATATGGTAAGAACGGATGCCTACTCACAACATTAGTAGGCACTGAGCTGTGGACATGTACAATGAAAAAACAACCTAAATACTGAGCTTTAGGACAAAGTCCTCCTCCAGGAACAGAAACCATACACGTGTTCAGACAAGCAAACCTCACACTGGCATGACCAGTGTCTCTGGACACTGGGGCCTGACTCACGCCAAGTCGTGCTCCAGCACCCAGACACAGGGGCCACGTCTGTGTGGGTTGTGCTTGTGTGAATCCGTGTGTGTTTCTTATCTCAGAAGAAGAATTTTGCTCTAAAGCTCAGCGTTGTAACAGTCATTTTGGTCGAACCTCTGTATGACTCAACACCTCGGATGTGGTGAGTAGTAATCTATCCTTTCCATATTACTTGTAGTTTTGTAGTCAACATGTAGGGTGCCGAAGAGTAAGAGCCAGCAGCCGCCAGTGAAGAAGAAGTAAATATTCCAGAATTCGAATCGACAATGGCTGCCCCCATGAGTAACGTAGAAGTAAATATCCTCGGAGTAGTGAAGCAACTCACATCACTTAATTGAAGCAAGTTTTCTGGTCCAGACTGTATACCAATTAGGTCCCTTTCCAAGTATGCTGAGGCATTAGCTCCATATTTAACAATCATATACAACCGTTCGCTCGACGAAAGATCAGTACCCAAAGACTGGAAAGTTGCACAGGTCACGCCAATATTCAAGAAAGGTAGTAGGAGTAATCCACTAAATTACAGGCCCATATCGTTAAAGTCGATAAGCCTCAGGATTTTGGAACGTACATTGTGTTCGAATATTATGAAATACATCGAAGAAAACGGTCTATTGACACACAGTCAACATGGGTTTAGAAAACATAGTTCCTATGAAACATAACTAGCTCTTTATTTACGCGAAGTGTTGACTGCTATTGACAAGGGATCTCAGATCAATTCCGTATTTCTGGATTTCCGGAACGCTTTTGACACTGTACCACACAAGTGGCTCGAAGTGAAATTGCGTGCTTATGGAGCATCGTCTCAGTTATGTGACGGGATTTGTAATTTCCTGTCAGAGAGGTCACTGTTCGTAGTAATTGACGAAAAGTCATCGAGTAAAACAGAAGTGATTTCTGGCGTTCCCCAAGGTAGTGTTATAGGCCCTCTGCTGTTCCTTATGTGTATAAACTATTTGGGATATAATTTGAGGAGCCGTCATTGGTTGTTTGCAGATGACGCTGTCGTTTATCGACTAATAAAGTCAACAGAAGATCGAAATAAACTGCAAAACGATTTAGAAAAGATATTTGAATGGTGCGAAAAGTGGCAGTTGACCCTAAACAAGAAAAGTGTGAGGTCATCCACATGAGTGCTAAAAGGAACTCAAACTTCGATTACAGGATAAATCAGTTTACTCTAAAAGCCGTAAATTCAACTAAATACCTAGGTATTACAATAACGAACAACTTAAATTGGAAGAAACACATAGAAAATGTTGTGGGGAAGGCTAACCAAAGACTGCGTTTTATTGGCAGGACACTTAGAAAATGTAACAGACCTACTAAGGAGACTGCCTACACTACGCTTATCCGTCCTCTTTTAGAATACTGCTGCGCCGTGTGGGATCCTTACCAGATAGGACTGACGGAGTACATCGAAAAAGTTCAAAGAAAGGCAGTACGTTTTGTATTATCGCGAAATATCCGAGAGTGTCACAGAAATGATACAGCATTTGGGCTGAACATCATTTAAAAAAGGCGTTTTTCGTTGCGACGGAATATTCTTACGAAATTCCAATCACCAACTTTCTCCTCCGAATGCGAAAATATTTTCTTGACACCGACCTACATAGGGAGGAACGATCACCACGATAAAATAAGGGAAATCAGAGCTCGTACGGAAAGATATAGGTGTTCATTCTTTCCTATACGATATTGGAATAATAGAGAATTGTGAAGGTGGTTCGATGAACACTCTACCAGGCACTTAAATGTGATTTGCAGAGTATCCATATAGATGTAGATGTAGTAGGTCCGTGAGATCGCGCCTCGGCTCCGCCCGTGCAGACGGCAGGCTGGAGTCCTTCGCACGACGTCAGCCAGGGAGCGGAGGCCAGCTGCCCCCCCCCCCCCCCCCCCCTCCCGCCCAGCCAGCGTGCTGCGCAAGTTTCGGACCCGCCTCGCCGCGGCTGTATCGCCTCTGTGCGGCGGAGCTTGGCGGTTGATACAGCGGGCTGGTAGGCCGCCAGTATGCACTACTAGGGGGTCGCCGTGGTTGGCCTGCTATTTAAACAATCTTTATTCTCTCCGGTTCCAGAGGCGGACAGAACGACGACACATGTGATTGCCTTCAGCCTCTAGGCTCCCTTACATATACTCATTTTCCTATATCTGTGGCCTAGTCTCTTTGCAACGGATGAGTCGAATGTCCCTTAAGCGTTACAAAATCTTATTTATCTTGCCCACTTTAGACCCGACGTCGACGTGCAGGTAGTTAGGCGCTGTTGTATTTGTTTTTAGTAGCATGTCATGCCCTGTGTTGCACCTGATTACTTCACCCTCGTCTACACAAATGTTTATGGTGTCTGCCAGGCCGCGCTTCCTCATCTGTGAGTGGTTTCATAAACCTGCCACGTCGAAACCTTGCGCAACAACAACACTGCCAGTCCCTGCTACCTGATGTGTTCATCGCTCCCCTAACTTCTCCCTTCCGGAAACAGCTGTCCAAAATTTTCAAAAATTCCATGAATCCATGACTATATTTATTCGTGGCGCAGCATTCCTCATCACTTCCGAGAAGATCCGTCCAAATCTTCAATAACTTGCTCCCACTGAACTACCTCAACACCAATTATTTATGTGTTGAGAACAATCCCCCCAACTCACAGTGTGATGTCCCCACACTCAGCTGCTTCCCTCACTTGTATTCCATCCTTAACGAAATGCCACATTGCTCTATTATGCCCTTACGTACTAATTGAGTGCTTAAAAGTAACTACTTCCAGATTCAACGCTGGTCAACAATTCTATTGGTAATTTGGGTTTTGGTACGTCTCAGCGTGTGCCTGCTTGCATATTACCCAGAAATGCAGAAATACGACACTAATGGCAGCCGAAACGCTTACTACTAACACATCGTGCTGCTGCTGTTCCAGGAGATGGTATATACGCTGCCACATTTGTTCAAAAATGGTTCAAATGGCTCTCAGCACTATGGGACTTAACATCTATGGTCATCAGTCCCCTAAAACTTCGAACTACTTAAACGTAACTAACCTAAGGACAGCACACAACACGCAGTCATCACCAGGCAGAGAAAATCCCTGACCCCGCCGGGAATCGAACCCGGGAACCCGGGCGCGGGAAGCGAGAACGCTACCGCTCGACCACGAGCTGCGGACCACATTTGTTCCATCGAAAGTCTCCCTTACTGCGACTCTATTAATTTTCCCGACGAGAGCATGCGATATGCATTGAGTGTGTTATTTAAACAGGTTAAATTTTGAATTCGGAGCTACTTCCGTTCAGTTGCAATAGAATCTGAATCGCCATCCCAGCTTTCAACTCACGATAAATTTCGAAATTTCTCTGCCTCTCGTGCTCCAATTTCTCTCTTAACGCTGCTTCTCTTAAAGCCGCTTTCGTGTTAGTGATAACACGTGTTTCCACGATTTTCTGTACTGTAGTTCTACCCTAATTCAAGTGTTTAAAAACACACACATTCCCTTTTAAACATCGCAAACACAAGAATCTAACCACAAATTAATCCTTCCAGTGAATCATCGACCATTTTCACTCAACACAGTTACTATCCAGATGAAAAATTCGCCTACACGTAGAACAATTAGATGCTACAGCCGTATTATATGGCAGTTCGTGCCCCGACAAATTACAAAATTGGCGCCTCAATGGCACTAAATTATCATGCCCATCACTATCCATTAACAAAGATAAGTAAACAGGGTTCTGTGGTTTCACTAAAGGAGCCCCAAACATGGCGTGGCCGAGCTCACGCAATAACCTCTGACACCAAAAGCAAAAATCAAAAATAACATAAATATAACTTGGCAGGAATGCAAGTTTAATCAGCTGTTTACTTTTGGTGTGACAGGGCTGCTTTCATTATTAATTTTTGGTTGGGTCCAGAGTTTAGGAGAAGATGGGTTCATCATGTTCCATTAACTTTCTTTGTTAAATAGAAGTTCCGTTTTACCTAGGAATAGGACACTGAATTGATATTTTCGGTGTCTTTTTTTTGTGAATGACGTTTTTTGCTGAATAACCTTAGCTTTCTTCTGATACACTCTGTTTTGAACACGTTTCTGCCATATACCATCTGTTAGCCTTACTAATTTCGCCTTTATGCTTCCTATTTTTTGTCAAATTGTAAAAATATTTCCTACGTTGACGAGAAATTGCTGATCAATTTAAACTTACAGCTCAAAAAACCCAGTCTGAGAAAAACCATCATAAAAAAATCATAATGTGATCACAAATCTGCCATTCCCTAGGTCAGTCCAGTAAATTTACTGGACCATGTCTTTATAAGCTGACGTATGGCAGTTAGAAGCAAATATACATTAGAATATACACAAGGAATTTTTAAAACGATATTTTATCATATCTGAATCTGAAACGTCTTAGCAGTTTAAAACTCTATGCTGGACTGAGACTCGAACTTGCTACCTTTGCCTTTCGCGGGCAAATGTTCTACCATCTGAGCTAGTTCTGCAAAGTTCGTAGAAGAGCTTCTGTGAAGTTTGGAAGGTAGGAGGTGAGGTACTGGCGGAATTGAAGCTATGAGGGCTGGTCGTGAGTCGCGCGTGGGTAGCTCAGATGGTAGAGCACTTGCCCGCGAAAGGCAAAGCTCCTGAGTTCGAGTCTCGGTCCGGCACACAGTTTTAATCTACCAGGATGTTGATATCAGCGCACTCTCCGCTGCAGAGTGAAAATCTCATTCTGGAAACATCTGAATCTCACTGGCATGAAATTATCTTCATTGGCTCAAAGTTAAAACAAATTTAGTAACAGTATACAGTGCTTGTCAGTTACACCTACCAATGAAAAAGGATTTGTGTTAAATGTTTTACAAGAAATAGAAAGTTTCATATATATGACGAAACATCCAGACAGTATTTTCAACCAACAGGTCGACCAAAAAAAATTCATTGTAAATTTCAGTAGTGTTATTGTAAACGATTCATGTTGAAACACATTCCCTTCTTTAGATAAATTATTAACTAAAACAACCTTATTTAGGAGTGAAATTACGTAGTCTGTGATATAGCAAAGTTAATCATTATCTTTTTATCTAAAGCACACTGTCATTGAAAACTGCACAATAACCAACTCTATGTGCTGATTAACACTGGTAGATAACCAGTTCAGATTGTATACGTTACTGGCTCATTCTCTGACATGTGCTAAGAAGTCAGTATATGTAAGATGTGTGAAAATACAGTTTTCACGTTAAGTAATAAGAAACACTACCACTCGACGTAAATCTCTCTGGAAAGATATTTTGTCTTCTCTAATGCCAGTAGTGCTAATGATGGACATTTGTACTTGTTCTTTTCGCAGCAATGTGTAAATAAAGAAATTCTTGATTGTTCAGTTTATAACCCCAGTGCCAACAGCCTGATGCCGCGTACCTTTCGTAATGCAGCACAAAACCTCGTTTTCCCGGTTCAGTTTTAATAATCACCATCTCCCAATGTAGTCTCAGAGACCTACCTATATTTTAAACTCTAATGCAACACACTCTTCACACCACAAGTGAAAACTCAAAATTATTCTCTTCCTGCGGAACTTAAATATTACATACCTCCTAGTTCTTAGATACTAAAAATTAGTTCCTTCCCTCATCAGCACGGAAAAACTTTTTTCTTCTAACTTTATTGCATTGCTGTCCTAATAATGATTCCTTACTTATAGCTACGAGCAGTCCTCCCTATCACCAGCTTGATTCATAACATAAATGACTGGAATATTTAGATGGAAAACTGCAGGTGCACAAATTCTGAATGCAATACAAAATTATTCTCGCTTCTGAGTAATACACATATCCCAAAGACGTTTAAGCTGTATAAAAAATCAAAGGATCTTGAGTGAGAATTGATGGAAAACCTTACAGGTTGGTAGGTTTATCGCTTTCGAGCTCAAACAATTTCTACATCTAAGGAATTTTGCGGCTAGGAAAAGGTTTTTAACAGTGGTAGATGGGAATCAGGTAAATGTCCATGAATTCTGCCGCAAGCACAGAATATAGTAACTGGGATACTGACAAAGCAAGTGCTTTACATAGAGCTCCATCGACATTAGTTAATTTTTTGACCTGAAAGTAATCTTTTATTATCAAGTGAAGAACGATTCACATAATGTCCGTCCATATCTTAATACATTCTGAAGATAAAATACGGTTTCTGTCGGCATAATCCTCTGCTTTGTACAATAAAAGTCAGTTGAATCCGTACTGGTATTCTCACCTCGATGTTTCTCTTATTAAGCGTTTGGCTCTTACGACGTCTGACACAGTCAGTACAGAACAATATAACTATGATGGTCTGTTTACTTAACGGTCAGCTGATCCAATCCAAATCCTCGTATTCACAAACAAAAAAATTCAATTTTGATAGTGAGTGTGTAATAAAGAAAGTGGGCGTAAAATCACCACTTCTCACGCTGACTAAAGGTAGCAGCACATATACGTACATCACAGTACCAACTATACTGTCATAATAACATCAGGAAACTGGTATTGGGAAAATGTTATGTCAATACTACACACGTGGACTAAAAAAAATTTGAAAAAGATAAGGTAAAATGTGTGAAGTAATGCTGGTCCTTCCTACCAAGTTCTTCTTAAGTCCTACCACTTGTGTTGGATGTTATAAGGTTCTGCAATAGCTAAACGTCATAGCATTATTTGAAGTCCAGTTGATGCTAAGTCTGTCCAGTATACGAATATTGTTACAAGTCCAAAAACTCGCTGATTCATGGAAATATATTATTCTGTGTTGCATCTGCCCAACTCGCAAGTATTCTTAAAACTTCAAAATACGTGCATACTCAGAAAAACTTTGAGAATATCAAACTTACAAGAATTATTGCAAGTTCTAAATGCACATGATTTGTTCCTTAAAAATTAGTTAAGTTTTCTGCCATCAATGCGGTGGTAATTTCACAAGTCCACAAACTTTTACTTGGAACATTAAAAATACTTCAGATCGCACTTACTCACCGCTCACATATACATACTTCTGTACTGCTCCAGCTCTCCTGAACGAGTGTTGCAGAACCAAGATGGCCAAAGACTATTTAAGCCCTTAGACCGTCGTTCCGAAAGATCTGATACAAAGGTTTCCTTGCAGTTTACCAAACACACACACACACACACACACATATATATATATATATATATATATATATATATATATATATGACGTACCAAACAAGGCTTAACTTTTGTCACCTTTAAGATAATGTACTAAGTTTTTGTTGAATTTTCTAGATTTCTCATAAACTACAGTATTGTCAATGTAATCGTTAGTTTACGAAGTTTTGCTGTGTGAAAATTGTAAATATTTTGGATTTAATATATTTGCGCATAAATACAGTAGCCTAATTTGTTACGATCCGACTACTTTCCTCACTTTATTACTATTTTGTGTAGAACTGACTTGCATATTCTGTCATATAGTTTAAATTATCTTGTATGTGGAAGAATTCTTTTGATACTTTCTGATTGATCTCTTCAAGCTCTATCCATTGGGACATAGTTCATTCATCTTGCCTGAGGCATTGATATGATATGAGTACTAATTTTTAAAAATTATATTATTTGCTAAACACAGATAAGTCATAAATCAGAAACTACTTACCTGTTTGAAGGCATGTTTGCAAGCAGACATCGGTCTTTCCCCTTCTCTAAAAGTGTTTAGTTATGTTACTGCTTTCTTGGATTGGGTTTTACGAGATATTGGTCTATTTGGTAAGTGTAATAGTCTCTCGTATGCATCGCGGTGGTATGCACCCGGGGTTTGCCAGTCTTCCACTTTACCTGCTCCCTGAAACAACAAGGTCCTTCCACTGTCGAGGATACCTCGCATGACATTGGATATGAACCTGTTGATCCTATCAGTTCCATGGTCATATGACTGTCGAGGGACTCCGATTAACGCAAACAGCAGTATTGTGGAACAATAAGATGCAGTCTTGATAAACCAAGATTCTGATGTTGTCGACATCCGGCAGGTAATTTTATATCTTACACGAGGCATATCTCAGCCATCTCAGAAGCAAATAACGTGGAAATACGGTTTGTGAACAAGAGACCCCATGCTTGTTCTTCAGTTACATTCAATATGTAGATGGCATTATTCCTACCCACGTTGTGCGTTTGCGCTGATATGCAAACCATCTGCACGTAAAATCATGTAGCGCACTTCAGTTAATTTGCCATTTATTGCATGATGCCTTCAAGGTTAAAGTCCTATAGCTTTAATGATCATTGGTGTAGATTTGTTTCTTCCGTACTAAATTACAAACTACATGGGTGGGGATTACTGAAGCCACTGTTTCGTAGTATAGTAATTGTACCAATTATTTTAATTTAATCTGAATTATTTAGTTGAGTTATTAAGTCAGTTTTTTGAAATTTACAAGTTTATTAACATAATAAAATAACGTACATTTTTCAAGGAAGGTAAAGTCTTCAGAATAACAAGTAGGTTTCTCAGTGTTTTGTTTTTAACGGTAGAAGTATCTGTTTCAGACTGTAGCGATATCTTCTGTTCGGTTAGCTTTCCCTCAGTCAGAATCTCGGTTACATTTATGCTTTGTGTTGAAAAGTGTCATTTGGGAAAGATTCGTTTCGTAGAAGTTACGAATAAAACAGAATCAAAAGTAACCTCTGATTCAGCATCGTTATTTAAGGATTTTAGTATGTGCAAGTATTGAAGTGTTACGATCTTACATTTGAGGCTGATTGGTTTAAAAATACTACACTGCACTTACTATAATTTTGATCTCAAGCTAAATTCAACAGCAGTTAAACAATTTTCATGAAAAAGTTAACTTCCGATCGCAGCAAACATTGTAACAACCTCTGTGACTTTCTGCTTGTAACCTGATGTGAAAACTTGATTACGACGAATATAAAATGTCAAGACATTTGTTTTCAATTCTGAGTGCTTGAAATTAATTATAATTAAAAACAAATAGTACTTGTTCACCGAATTAGACAGAGCTTGCTTAATAACGTGTTCTGAATAAAGCATTTACGACGATATCAAGCTACGTTACGTCTGCTGCTACTGTTTCAAGATGTTTTAACGAAGTTTGTGACTCGTCCTGCCAGCTTTAAATAAAGATAAACTGAACAGGCCCTGTATATCAAAGGCATCGTCACCCGACGTCTTAATAAACTAAAATTTAGCATTCACGCGAAAATACTAGACTGAGGAGGACCTACATTACTCGTCCTTCAGTATTGTTATCTATGAAAGCACTAACCTCCTTCCCAAGATCACGTAGTCCGTTTGCCTCAGCAGTTACGGCTGAGAGTTTTCACTGAGCCTTCCTCGGCATTTATGGTACCTGGAGTAACATCTGGAAGGTGACTGATAAGTGTGTTGCGACTGAGAGGAACGTCGCAGAAGGTTTGAGTTGTCTCTCAATAGTACGTTCATAATGCAAGAGAAACACATTGATTAAAACATGAAAAATGAAGTGGTCTGAAACTGACATAGTGTAGGAAGGAAGTAATATTTTAAGGAAGTAATATTTCTTAAGGTGGCTGTCATTTTAATAGCCACAGCAGGGACCGTCAAGTCAATACAGAAGAATAAGAGCCACACGTATTTTTTTTCTGCTCCATAAATTTTTGTTTGCCCATTACAACATTTCGTATTTTCTCAAACTCTTTGCTGTCAATATTATATTTTATCGTGCTTTATACTATCGGAATTTATTATCCGCTGATTATGTAGCACATTTCATCTTACGACAGAAACACACTCGGGCAGGAAAGTAACAGGTGGGGAGTTAGACTCTGAATGCAAACAGTGAGAACCTGTTTCTGGGTCACGCAGCAGTAGCTACGAATGTTGCGGCTGTTTTTTATTATTATTTATTTGTTGACTATTTTTAGACAGTGATTTTAGCTCTAAGATACCACATACATAGCATGTAAAAATTTTGATACAACCAATAATATATTAAGATACATAAAATAACAAGATCCCACTCTTTATGACAAAACAGCAACACGTCACCTGTCCATAGCTGCTGTCTGTCTAGCCAACGGCCTCCAGGCACAACAAGAAATTGGCTACGTATATATAGTGTAATTATTGACATATTTAAGGAGTTAAAAATGCTGCCATATTATAGTCATCAAGAAGTATACGACTGTTCTTACGTTAAATGTTTGGCATAGTATGTCAAATATTAACTCGTTTATAGTTTAATGTTGAAGATGTTTTTCAATGGGAAAATGACTGATAAACTAATCAGGATTTTTTTGGGATTGGGGGGGGGGGACAGAGGGAAGTTACTTCTGTAGAAAGAAAATATTTAGAATATGAGAGAAACAAGGGGGTTAAGATAAATTACTTGTTATGGAAAAAAATTAGCTTACTGACTATGGATTGTTCATGTGACAATCATTCAGATGTAGGACCCAGATAGTAGACAACGTGCCAGTATACTAAAGTACTCTACCCTATTGCAACACAACAGATTCCAAAATGTAGAGTTTTGCAACACTTAACGTCACTGCTGTATTGAGCAATTTAATATGTCGTTGAAGCAAACTTATTTTAAAGTGAAATTTTCTATTGTTTCTGGGCAGGTTCATAACAATTGTTACTTTGTTCTGTATTTATCAAAGCTCTTTGCCTTACAGAATGACATTACCGATTTCAAATATCTGTCTGAGAATAATAATACTTACTTGTAATTTTTCTCTCTTGACCTTCTGAACCCGCCGTGCTCGTGCGTAAACGTTACTAGCACTGTTGATATTTTCTTGGGGTTCCATCCGTGAAGCTTCGTCGAAATTCCGGAACATTTTCATGAATGTCACTCCCATCACATTCTCGCGAAATGTCGAGATTGCGTGGGTGTCCCATATACATGATGTAACGGGTATAAATGCTGTGGCACCTTATTAAGTACACTCATGAATTTATTGGTTGTTTTCTCTCCATCGTACAGTATTCTCACAAAGACGTCTCAAACTTTACGAACTGATGTTTTCTTCACTGTCTTAACAACAACACTAAGTTGACTACACGTTTCAGTATCGACTAACCGGTCTGCTTCCACGTATCCACACTGCTGGTTGTGTTCTCGGCGTAAGGCTGCTAGCACAGGGTCCCTCGCCGAACTTAGCTGATGGCCCTTGCCTATCGACTAGATCGTTATGAAGCCTAATCTCACTAAATTAGTTGATGATGCTCTCCCAAAATTCATTAGCTCGGATAAAATGTTTGCTTTTTCAAATTGTAACGTAATATCTCGTTGAGGCTGACTTTAGCCTGTGCTTATTTGTCTTTATATCCTAGACGTACGCATATAATGTGTTCCACCCACCGTTGCCAGATGCTGTGCTGCGTTTCGCCGATCTGTTGGCAGCGACACTTTCGAGAAATGTCATATAAATCTGGAATTCGAAAGTGAATTATGTCCTCTACCGACCTAAACATACTTTTCGTTTTTCATATTGATCGAAAAACGGCCTTTTTTTTTCCCCCGGAGTTTCTCCCAGTTTTTGCTTATGGATTCCCAACACAGGAAATAAAGACACGTTTCTGTTCCTCTTTCCCTTCCTCTTATTTGTGGATTGCTGTATCATTCAATGCACGTCAATCTGCCCTTCGCTGTACTCTTTTCTAGGGAGCATACAGTCTAAGCTGTTGCAGACCATCTCTCCGCCACTTATGTGAGCTCGTTGCATGAAGATACAGACCTGAATGGGTCTTTCTTCCATATACTGCATGTCTTAGGAGACCATCTGTATTTCATCTTAGTAGCATGTCCAAAACGGGAAGACATCTCTTATGTTCTAACTCCATCGTCAACTGAATGTTTCTGTGGACGGTGTTCAGGCGATCCAGTAACTCTTATATCTACCGTCGAGCTAATGTGTATGAAATCACCGAGAGGAAATGGTTCATTTATTAGCCCGTTCACTACCCATGGGATATATGTGTCGCTTAATGGGTTGTCAGACAACCAGTCGGAATTTGCTGTGTAGTATAGGCCGATGGAGAATATTAGAGATTCCACCTGCTCGCGTGGATTGAGGCGTCCTGTCACGGGCTGCGAGGCCCCTCCCGCCGGAGGTTCGAGTCCTCCCTTCGGCATGGGTGTGTGTGTTGTTCTTAGCATAAGCTAGTTTAACTTAGTTTAAATAGTGTGTAAGTCTAGGGACCGATGACCTATGCAGTTTGGTCACTTAGGAATTCACACACATTTTAACATTTTGATTGTCCCTGAAGGTTATCCTGTCTTAATTATTACCTAGGAATGTGACTGTGTGGCAGGTGTTATCTTTTTATTTTTAGTGACGTGATTGCTTTCCACCACTGAGTCTTTTAGAGTGCCTATCATGGAGCTCTTATAACCATTTTCAATATCTATTTGTTTTATTATTTCAGTTTCTCGTTTACATTTCTAGGTAATATTTCATATCAGATTGCCAATGTATTAAAACTAAAAGACACAAACATATACTTACCACAGACAACAAGATTGGACGGAAGTTAACTCACAACAGCAACGAACAAAACCCACTTCATCACACAAGTGTGTACAAAATTGAATGTTGGACTGTGGCTACTTCTTCATAGGCCAGACAGGTAGATCATTTGAGATTAGAGTCAAAGGACATATGACAGTACTAAAGGACAAACAATAACTCACATGAGCAATAGCCAGACATTTGTATGAAACAAAGCACTGTGTTAACAACGCAAGCATCAGCATCCTACACATCTAACCTAAAGGCAAAAACTAGACATCCTTGCAAGGTTTCGAATATACAAGCACCAAACAAAACAATCTGAATCCATCTAAAATGAAGAAAATGACAATATTTACAACAGTATCATCTCTGTTTTCAGCAACTGCCTAGGTTAATAAATTTGCAGTGAGCACACACACACAATCACATCTTAATATTTACCATAATTGTTTAGTAATGTTACCGTGTCATCCCCCAAATGTACAAGGGGTTTGACCTCATTTACAAGTATACCATCATACTAACAGCTTATACCCCCTGTGAGATTGAAACTATATGTACATCAACTAATAGAACAAATTGTACATCCGTTTCCATATATAAAAGCATTAACCAACATATCACCACAACCTACCCCCTACTTGTCAGTTACAACGCTCCCGCTAGCCTTTCACAATAGTTTAAAAGATTCTGCTTCGACAGTGTGATACCTCACTCCCCGACTGTACCATATTGTCTGCAGCCTTCATTTGCAGAGAGAGTGAACTACAATCTGAAGGCAGCCTAATTTCCCATTCTCATTCAAGCCACAAGTGGGGTTGTTTAGTACCATGCCTTAATTTGGTGTGGAGATCCGCCAACCAAGTAGCATGTTAAAACCTCCTTCACTTCCTTGAAGTTTCGTTATAGTCTCATTTCATCCTTGGTCAACCTGTGGTCAGTTAAGGACCTGCTCCCTGACAAAGTACCATTTGGTCTGATTCAGGAGAACTGCTGACAAGAGTGGTAAAATGTTAGAATTACACCCCAGAGGCAGACATGCTGCTATAATCTTCGCAAAATGAGTTTAAGATGCGTGACGGTGATGGAGGTTTCGTCTAAAATCTTGCTCTCTGCGATCAAAGTAAGACCCCCAATGTCTGATAAAGTGGCACCTCGCTTTGTAAAACCTTGTGAGGTAAACCAAGTTTCTTTACCCAGTCACGCTATTGGTATTTAACTTTGGTACTGGGAAGTTTGCTAGAACACATGTCAACAAGGTAAAGGGAGGGAGCTAAATTTTCTCTTTGTTTGACATAAATTCACTGACGTGCTGTGTTAGGTTTTTGGTGGGGAAGGATGAGCTGTAGCGCTCTAATCGATATATCGCTAGCGGGCTGGGTCGCGACCCTTACATTCACAATTGGCTGGTTGGTGATATGAGGAAAGTCAGAGAGATGGTGCAAGTGTACGTTGGCAGCGAGTGAGGCCATGGGATACAGAGGGGCCGCCACACTGTGCCAAGAACAGAGGCAGTCAGGAACTTGGAGTGGGTGCGGCGAGTGGCAAGTGTGGAGCTGAGGAGGGGGTCGATGCCGTGGTCAGTCGGGTTACTACCGTCGTGTTCGCGTGTGTGATGTCTGAACGCAGATGTCACTGCTGGGAGGAGCGACAGCCTTCAGGTGCTAATTCCCATCCAGGACTTCACGGCAACTCACGTGTCCAGTTCCACTTTCTGAATCTGGTGAGTCGTTTCGTCTGGTAAGTCCATGTTTACATCCCAAGGATATAGCTTACGGACAAGAATTGTACAATATGTTGAAGAGTAGTAACCCGCCACTTAAGACTCCCAATACAACGAAGTAGTATAATATGTGATAGTCACAACGTTACATAGTTGTGTCCACGAGACAGATCGCAATGCTCTTGTAAGCGTAATATTCTGCCTTGGGTCTGGTGCCCGGTATAGATGTTCCGAGGATCTTGATGTCCCCAGTTTCTTGTAATTTGAATTCAAAGCCATTGATAATGCATTGCTAATGAGTACAGACAGTGTCTCTGCGGAGCTACGTAGGAACGTCACTCTCACTTCCCTTTCATGGAATGGGTTTGTTGTCCATTTGTAATTGTTCATCTTTGTGTGTGCGTAACAACTTGTTCATTTAGAATTTTAATCTGTTTTAGACTGGTCCATCAGGGGGCCAGTGTCACCTCCCTGGTTAGCAGGCGAGAGCTTAGGGCGGGTTCCCGCTGCCCTGGTCGACCACGGGTCTGGCGCTGCTCTCTTAGCGACCGACCGATGGATGTGCCGGTGTTGGAAAAGGTCGAGCCGCCTCATGTCCGTCTGCTGACAATTCGAGGTCAGAGCTGTAAAACAGTAATAACTTTATTGTTTGTATCTTACTTTATTAAACACCTCTGGCTTTATTGTGATGGCTGTTAACGATTAAGTTCCGAGCTTATTTCGCACCGACCTGTTCGCATTTAATTAATCATTTCATGAACGCCGTGGTGCATTACGATATTAAACACTTTGTAACTGGAATTTCTATAAGGTAACCCTTTCGCTGCTGCGGGCGTATATGTATGGCCGCCATGTAGAAAGACCGGACGTCTACAGGCGTGGATGTACGCTCAGTGGGTGGGAAGTCCAGATGGCTACTGGTATTCGTGTATGCCCTGCAGGCGGAAGTTCCAAATGGCTAATGGCATTCATATACGCCCGAGCTCGGGGGTACGTAAACCTACACAATAGAACGGCTACTCGCTGTTGTCCGCATTCCTGACAACAGTATCATTATCTGGTCTTCTTTGTTATCAAGAAAAGCGCTTTAGTTTTCACCTCCCCTGGGCCCATTCTGCTTACAAGACTAGCATTCGGCCAGTCCTCTTTTCGCTTCTGGTGGGACTACAGCGTTCGCATGTGTAGCCTTTGCCATGTCGGGACACAATTTATCGGACAAGAAAATCTTATGAATAGCTGCAACGAAGATTGTGGAGATACTTCGGAGCTTTCTTCCGACAAAGAGTTGGGTGCGTCTGGAGGTATTGCTGAATCCTCGACATCGCGGATAGAAGATTCTTCCTCTAAAGACGGAAAAGATGATGACTTGAGTGAAAATGTGACTGGACGGAGAATCATCCAGTGACGAAACGACACCGTTTTGTGAACGCATTTAGCAGGTTAAAAGCAAGAGTGAGCAAGTCATTTAGGTTGTTTTTTTTTTACTTCGTGTCATCTGTACATGGATTAATAATTATTGTAAATTTATTACTGAAAAAATGACGACAGTACCCAGGAGATTAGCGCGCTGGAAGCATAAAGAACTAGCAAAATTTTATTGGTTCTTAGCATGTTCTCTGCTTATGCACAGAAGTAAAAAGTTAAATGTGAATGAATATTGGTCGACAGATTCTTTGCTTCAAAGATAAATATTTTCTAACATAATGGCCAGGGACCGGTACAAGTTGATAATGTGTTTATTGCACTTCAATGACAATTCCATTGCATGTCAAGATATTCTTGAAAAAATACGTGTCGTCGTAGATTACGCAAAAAATAAATTCCGCGAGGACGTAGTACTCTTTGAAAATCTAGTGATCAACGAAAGTCTGCTACTTTTCAAAGGAACGCTCCGATTTAAGCATCGCATACCAAATAAACGTAGCCGTTTTCGCATTAAAATTTTCGTCCTCGGTGACGTATAAACTAAGTATATTTTGGATTGTATTGTCTACACTGATGCCGCCACGCAAATAGAATCTGTAAATGCTGATTGGGGATAATCAGGCTATTTTTTTGTGAGTTTCTTATTGCCATATCTAAACAAAGGTCATACCATTTATTTAGACAATTGATATTGGAGCGCCGAATTATTCCTGTGGCTCCGTAATAAATGTACAAACGCCGTCGAAACAATTCGCAAAAACAGGAAACATCTATCACCGTTGCCACATAAGCTGAAAAGTGTGGAAGTGCAGTTGAAGTCCTGTGGAACATTAATGGCACTAAAATGGATGCACAAGAAAGAAGCCTGGATGCTTTTCACCGTAAATGGAGCAGAGTTTGTGGAGACAGACTAAAAAGAACATACGACAGACTGAAACCTACCTGTGTTGTCAGCTGTAATAAGTCAATGGGTGCAGTTGATTAGGCAGACATGCTGTTATCTTCTGTATAGTGCATCCGAAAGACAGTGAAGTGGTACAAGAAAGTATTCTTTCACTTGACTGACTTGTGTGTGCTTCATGCAAAAACTATTTTGGAAATATAGAAGCAACATAAGATACCACTAGCGAAATACCACTTGGAAATAATCCGACAGTTGCTTGAAAAATTTCGTAGTCAACTGTGTAAAAGTGCTATCACACGGACAGCCAAAGAATAAATTCCTTTCCGACTGCACAATAAAGGCGGACATTATCCAGGGTTCTTCGTAGCAACGGAGAAAAATGAGATTTCTCAGAGACGCTGTGTAGTATGTACTGCTCATTCACAACTAAAAATGACATGCATAAGTTGCAGAAAGTTTGTTGTGGCACCCTGCACGGCGCTGTGTTTCGAAAAATATCAGTCACTAAAGAAATATTAGGATGTTTTGCTAACTGTGTACGTTTCAAGTAAAGGAAAGTAAAAAATAAACATAAGAAAGTAAAGAAAAGTAAAAAAAAAATGGTTTTTAAACCAGCTAGTGGCAGTCCAAAGCCTGAGTCAAAACTGAGGATGGGAATCCACTAAAGTAAACCGAACTGAACGTGACGAGCTGGAAAAGAAACAGCGAGCAAGACGAAGGTAGACATTTACTATCCGATTTCATACTGTGGAAAATCAACTTTATGCTTTAATTACAAACGAAGCCATGGGCCTATCGCAAAATGAGCTGTCCAGATATATTCTTTGTTTAACTCTGAGTCCGGATACGTGGCACAATTTGGTTTTAAATTTCAGTAATTTTTTTTAAACATTTAAGATAGTAGCAAGAAGTGTCCGAGATTTGTGCGTTTCTGCTACGCACTACTCACTATGTACCGTGAAACACATACGTTCGGTGTTAATGAAATTTTAATGTGTTGTAGACCCACACATCGACGGTCTAAGTCACAAGTTGCAGGAATTACTACTCAAAGAGTACCCATCATTGTCTAAACCAACTGGTTTTCAGCCCGTAGTAAACATATAACTGGAAGCGTTTGTTAGTTTCGAAGCCCTCTTTCGCGGTTATCAGAAACTACACCCACTGTGACCATAGAGGGTACACTGTTCTTGGGAAGAACACTGCTGAGCAGTGGCTGTGAGCGCCCCGGGACGTGCGGGAAGCCCGCAGCGGCCGCAGGCGGGCCTGGCTGGGTCGGCCGCCGCTCTGCACTGCGCTCCCTGCCGCCAGCCGGCCGGGCAGCCCGAGCGCTAGGCCCCTGTAGCCGCGGAGAGGTTAAAGGCGTAGTAGGCGCAGTGGCACGTGTTCTTCAATCACATTTGTCAGCTGGAAGGCTATTAATAGAGTTTGATAAGTGCCAGTCGCACATTTTTCTAAAATTCCAAATGTGGTGTCACCGCCAGACACCACATTTGCTATGTGGTAGCCTTTAAATCGGCCGCGGTCCATTAGTATACGCCGGACCCGCGTGTCGCCACTGTCAGTAATTGCAGACCGAGCGCCACCACACGGCAGATCTAGAGAGACGTCCTGGCATTCGCCCCAGTTGTACAGCCGACTTTGCCTGAGATGGATTACTGACAAATACACTCTCATTTGCCGAGACGATAGTTAGCATAGCCTTCAGCTACATTTGCTATGGCCTAGCAAGGCGCCGTATTCAATTGATATTGAGATTATATTAATGTATCAAAAGCGATGTTCTACAAATGTGGATTAAAGTTAAGTATTCCAGAAGCTACGTACTTTTCTTTATAGCATTCATTACGTATGCTGTTTCAGACCTCACGCCAGCCTGCGTGAGTTTAAACGCGTGCCTTTCGGCTTCCTCTCATTGTGTCTAGGCTGTATTGTCTAGACACAACATATTTGGCGACGAGTCTCAAAAGCGGATTTAGCGTTCGTATTGCCCTAATTTACTTGTGTCATGGCTTCGTCACAATCTCCAGATGTACTGTCCGAATTTTATCGCTTGCAGAATCAGCAAACGCAGGCCTTATTGGATGCCCTTGGACAGCTCGTCCAGGGTCAACGTGCAATGCACACCGATGCGGCAGCCGCCGCTCCACCGCTACCGCAGCCACAACACGCAGTTGCACCACCTTTTCGTCCGTTTGATGCGGCGATGGAAAGCTGGACGGAGTGGTCACGCCAATTTGGATTCCATCTCGCCGCCTACAGAATTCACGGTAACGAGCGGCAGCCTCACTTATTGGCGTGTGTAGGGGTGCAGACGTACCGTGTGATAGTGAAATTATTTCCCCACCGCGACGTAGCAACTCTGTCCTACGAAGAAATTTTGTCTGCTTTAGATGCATATTTCAAAGAATCAGTCAATGTAGTTGCAAAACGGTATACGTTCTTTCGTACAAAACGTACGGCCGGTCAGACTAATCAGGAGTGGGTTGCCACCTTGCAAGGCCTTACTAGGGATTGTGCTTTTGAGTGTGAATGTGGACTCCCTTATTCAGATACAATGGTACGTGATGCCATTGCACAGAACGTTTCTGATGTTCGTATCAGGGAACAGATTTTGAAACTAGTCAATCCCTCCCTTCAACAAGTGATAGACATATTGGATAGGTAAGACACACTTGACTTTGCTCAGGAATCATTTGAAACTTCGCCAGCTGTGTGTCACATAAACCGGCCCGCCGGGCGCGCTGCACAGAACGGTAAACAGCCCTCGCGCCCATCCGTGCAGCCACGTTTGCCGCGTGAGCACGCCAAGGCAGTGAAATCATGCCCGCGGCGTGCTACTAGGCATTCGCGTGAAAATTGCCCGTCACGCCAAGCTATTTGCTTCTTGTGTAATAAAAAAGGACATGTTCAGAGTGTTTGCCAGAAGAAGCTCAAATTGGACACTAACAAACATTCCAGGCCCTTTGCTTCACGCCGGAATCGGAATCGAACCAAGAATACTGAGACTCGTGAACCTTCGCCCATGGACGTACATGTAGTTAATTCCACTTCGCCCAGTGCCACTCTCTCTAACAGTGACTGTGTGCGTCCCACAAAAAGTGTGCGTCGACGTCGCCGGAAATCACGTCAATTAGCAAGTGATTCTGTACCAGTGTCTGTTCAAATTGCACGAGACAGTCGCTCTTGTCGTCAGCAGGACAATAAACTTTTGGTAGACTTGGACATTCTTGGCCACGTGATACCATTCCAGCTCGATACCAGAGCTGCAGTTTCATTGATCAATAAAGACACGTACAAACGACTGGGCACACCTCCGTTGCGTGCCGCAAATGTTAAGCTAACTCAGGACAGCATATCACTGTGTTAGGACAGTGCAGCCTTCTTGCAACATACAAGGGACAAACAAAACTTGTGTCATTTTACGTCCTTCGTTCTTCTTCTGCTGTGAACTTGTTTGGTTTAGATTTATTTCAGTTGTTTAACTTGTCTATAGTAAATCAGGTCCTATCAGTGAACCAGACTGTGCCTTCAGCCAGTGTTTCTCGTCTATGTGAAGAATTTGCAGACATTTTTGTACCGGGCCTTGGTTGCGCTACGAACTATAAAGCACATTTGGAACTGAAAGTAAACGCGCAACCGAAATTTTTCAGAGTGCGCAATGTTCCCCACGCATTGTGTGATGAGGTCACATGAACATTAAACGATTTAGAATCACAAGGTGTGATTGAACGTGTGCAGGCTTCTCTCTGGGCATCACCCTTAGTCATTTTGCCAAAACCTTCCAGAAAATTGAGACTTTGTGTGGACTTCAAGGCAACGGTGAATCCACAACTAGTGATTGCAACTTTTCCTTTATCCCGCCCGGACGATCTTTTTGACAAACTGTGCCCGGGTAAATATTTTTCGAAGTTGGACCTAGCAGATGCATACTTGCAAATACCAGTGGACGACACATCCCAGCGCGTCTTGGTGGTTAACACGCATCTTGGTTTGTATCGATTCAAAAGACTGCCATTCGGATGTGCATCAGCCCCTGCATTGTTTCAGCAATATCTGCAAACTGTTTGTGCGTCGGTCCCTACTGCAGAAAACTATCTGGACGATATTGTGCTCTCCGGAAAGACGGAAGAAGAACATTTAGCCAATCTCCGAACATTATTTCAGGTCTTGCGACAAAATGGTCTTCGCTTGCGGAAGGACAAATGTCTGTTTTTTGCTCGTGACTTACCATATTTGGGACATGTAATCAATGCACAAGGCATACATCCAAGTCCAGAGCACCTCCGTGCCATACAGGACTTGCCTTCGCCGCGGAATTTGAAGCAGCTACAGAGTGTGTTGGGAAAAATTAACTATTATCACCGATATATCCCGCATGCCTCTTCCATTTCAGCTCCGCTTCATCGCTTACGCCGTGAAGGTGTTCCGTTCGTCTGGACGACGGAATGCGAACGCGCCTTTCGTCAGTTGAAATCGGCGTTACTTTCTAATACGTGCCTTACAGCATTCGATCCCCAGAAACCCCTTTTGTTGATGGTAGATGCATCTGATTTCGGGATCGGTGCTGTGCTTGCGCACAAAGATGGATCGCATGATCGCCCTATTGCCTTTGCGTCCAAATTGCTCTCGTCTGCGCAAAGAAATTATTCACAGATCGAGAAAGAAGCTTTGGCTCTCGTATTTGGTGTTACTAAGTTCCATGATTTCATGTATGGTCGTCACTTTACCATCATCACGGACCACAAACCTTTGACATCGCTTTTTCATCCGACCAAGCCTGTACCTCCACGTACAGCGCAGAAATTCATTCGCTGGTCTATTTTCCTCTCGCAGTACCGCTACGATATCTTGTATCGGTCCACTGCTAAGCACAGAAACGCCGATGCGTTGTCCCGTTTGCCTGTTGCTGAGGATAGAGCATTCGATTCTTCCGAACTTGCTAGCATGTTCATTGATGCGGCAACCGATGACGTAGTCGAATCGTTTCCGATTGATTTTCGTCGTATAGCTACAGCCACAGCTGCTGACCCTGTCCTTGCTACCGTTTTGCGTTTTGTTGCTACGCAATGGCCCTTGTCGCAATCTCGGATCGAGGATCCGTTGGTTCGCCGATTTTTTGCTCACCAGGAGAGACTTTTTGTTCGACGTGGTGTTTTGCTGTTGCGTTCTGATAATGATCAGTCCAGAGTCGTGGTCCCACGTTCGTTACAGTCCTCTGTCTTACGGCTTCTCCACCAAGGACATTGGGGTATAGTGCGAACGAATCAACTTGCTCGTCAGCACTGTACTTGGTTCGGAATCGATGCTGCGATTACGAATATGTGCTCTTCTTGCATGGCGTGTGCCGAACAACAATCCGGCCCCCCCCCCCCCCGCGGAAATTCTTTGCACGGCCAAAAGCCACTTCCCCTTGGCAATGCTTACACATCGATTTTGCTGGTCCATTCTGGAATGCTCGATGGTTGGTTGTGGTCGATTCCTTCAGTAATTTTCCTTTTGTTGTACGGATGTCTTCCACGATGTCATCTGCCACCATCCAAGCGTCCTCCGCTATCTTTTGCATTGAAGGTCTTCCACAGACTATTGTTTCCCACAATGGCCCACAATTCATGTCCGCAGACTTTCAGTCATTCTGCAAGGCCAATGGTATTCAACATCTGACATCCGCGCCGTTTTCGCCTCAGTGCAACGGTGCCGCTGAACGATTGGTCCGGACTTTCAAGTCGCAGATGTTGAAGTTGAAAGCGTCGCATTCTCGGGAGGACGCGTTATTGCTATTTTTGTCTTCGTCTCGCTCTCAGCCCCGAGATGGTCGCTCGCCGGCTGAGTTGCTCCACGGTCGTCCTCATCGCACCCTGATGTCTTTGCTGCATCCGCCGCATCAGGTTCCTGTGCAGCGGCAGCCACCTGCTTTTGCTCCAGGCGACGTTGTATACTATCGCAACTATCGAGGTTCACGGCGTTGGCTCTCAGGGCGCATTCTTCGCTGCCTCGGCCGCGCTATGTATCTGGTTTTGGGGGCCTCTGGTGAGGTGCGTCGGCATCTCAATCAGCTGCGCCTCTTTCGTCGCACGGGTTCTGCCGCTCCCCGTCTGCTTTCAGCGACGGTGCCGTCCGGTCGGCGCCCTGGGGACCCATCTACTGGCTCGCCTCATCTCCAGGTGTTACCGACGCTGTCTTCCGTTTTGGCCCATGGCGACGCGCCGCCGCCGCCGCCGCCTGTTCTCCCGCCGGCGACGCCCGCAGTGGACGCTTCGCTGCAGCCGCCAAGCGCCTCCCTGGGTCACGCGCCGCCGATCGCTTCCCGTAACCAGCTGTCCTCCGCCATGGAACTCTTGCCCGCTCCAGACCGGATGTCGTCTTCGCCCGTCGGCTGCCCCGACGCGATGGAGGTCGACCTTTCGGCCCCTCCTGTCTCTCTACGGGCGCATACACCGCATGTTGACGTGCACCCTAGACTAGGTTTTCAGGCGTTTCCTAGCTCCCCTCGGACCGAATGGCCGGGTGCGGGTGGCACAGCCTCGCCTGTTGTTAGGCTCCCCACGTCGTCACATACGTCATCATGGGGTCCTCCCCACGGCGGGCGGAAGCCTTATAACACAACCGTACGCCGATTTGCGGGGGAGGAATGTGGTGTCACCGCCAGACACCACACTTGCTAGGTGGTAGCCTTTAAATCGGCCGCGGTCCATTAGTATACGCCGGACCCGCGTGTTGCCACTGTCAGTAATTGCAGACCGAGCGCCACCACACGGCAGGTCTAGAGAGACGTCCTGGCACTCGCCCCAGTTGTACAGCCGACTTTGCCTGAGATGGATTACTGACAAATACGCTCTCATTTGCCGAGACGATAGTTAGCATAGCCTTCAGCTACATTTGCTACGACCTAGCAAGGCGCCGTATTCAATTGATATTGAGTTTATATTAATGTATCAAAAGCGATGTTCTACAAATGTGGATTAAAGTTAAGTATTCCAGAAGCTACGTACATTTCTTTATAGCATTCATTGCGTATCCTGTTTCAGACCTCACGCCAGCCTGCGTGAGTTTAAGCGCGTGCCTTTCGGCTTCCTCTCATTGTGTCTAGGCTGTCTTGTCTAGACACAACAGCAAACATTAACGAAACTGTTTTGAGAACCTAAATTGTTGTTGACACATAGTTCAGTCAGCGCTTGGCGCGTATTTTCTTAAATGTCAAATTTATTGAAATTCCGGCTAATACATGCGTTACTGTGTGTTGTGAAGTACTTTTCTTAATTCATTTGTGTATTTCATGCAGGAAAAACTTTTCTTAATTGTGTGTATCCACTCAGTGGTTACGTTTGTCCAGATAAATTGTCATCATGCAAAGTGTTAACGACGTTGCTGTTGCTGAGCCAGCCCTCAGCCCTCCCACTTCACAGCCTTGTGTTCTAGTCTGCCGCTACGACAGTCGTTTCGTTTAACAGTTGTGGGGCATTGCTGGCAGTTATGAGCGTCGTTTCATTTATTATTTGTGAACCATTACTACTTCACTAGTCCACTATTTGTATTCATTTATTTTTTTCTCGCAAGTTGAATTCGAAATAATATTCGGAAGGTTGCAGCCTCTAGCGTAGATTTCCATCTACTCGCGAAACAATTGTGACGCAGTTGGGTAGTAATATTTTGAAGTACAGGGATTCTGTGTCTACAAGAACAATAATTTGTGTGAAAAAAATCTCACAGCGCTTGTTCCGTTCATTCGATGCAACACGTACTTTACAATATGACGTTGTCCTGACAGTGCATTCATTTTTCGCTTGATGTCTGAACTTCATTTTACTTAGTTTGTGTTAATGAAACGTAATTTATGCATACTGAAATATACTGTAGTGAAAACTGTTACATTCATGCATCTTAATTTTATTCATGCTCAACCCATAATCTTAATGATTTTTTTCTACTCTGTTCATTAAATGCTGGCACAGTAATTGATACACATGTGTATGGACTGTTAGTGAAGACTGCTGAGTAAACACTGAGTGGAATGTTACATTCACAGTCCGCAGCTCGTGGTCGTGCGGTAGCGTTCTCGCTTCCCACGCCCGGGTTTCCGGGTTCGATTCCCAGCGGGGTCAGGGATTTTCTCTGCCTCGTGATGACTGGGTGTTGTGTGCTGTCCTTATGTTAGTTAGGTTTAAGTAGTTCTAAGTTCTAGGGGACTAATGACCATAGATGTTAAGTCCCATAGTGCTCAGACCCATTTCAACCTTTTTTTTGTTTCTTTTGTTACATTTACATTTCACGAAGTGCATTTATGTTGCTTGTTGCTAAGCTACGATCTTTCTTTTCTTTTGGGGTACCGTACGTGTTATGAGTAGATAACTTGGCACCTATCGGGGCTGACATTATTATGTTGGGTTGATTTCATGAAAACAGGTTTGTGGATAATACTGAAGTTATTAGTGTGTACTTTGATATTTTTATGTTTTCTTCTTGTGTTTAATTTGGAGGGGCAAATGTTTGGTGCTTCCCAGCAAAAGGAACTTGTAGTTCTATTGAGTGGTCACATGTCACTTGCTAGTCCATTAATTTGTGTAGAGATTCTTCGTCAGGTCGGTGCATTTAAGACGCTCTTGATTGTTTAGTAGGAGAGTGATATTTTAGAATAGTGAATGGCTCAAGGGATTTGTCAGGGTCAGCAAAGTTAGTAGTACCGGTAGGTGAAGTTCCTGTTAGTGATGTTCCGTTAGGTAGAACTTCCTAAGTGATATTACTGACATAGGGTCATATTTTCTGTTCTTGTGGAATAAATAGCAAATTAGTTTGACATTAAGAATACATTTATGATACATATTTTTGTAACTGCCCACTTGATGTGAGATCTATATTGAAATTCTATGTGAAAAACTTTTTTCTGCTAGTTGTATCAAGTACTGATGTAGATTAAATGTACCTAATTGTATGGAATCGTAGGCTAAAAGTTTCGAAACTTGTTGACTGGAGCTGTGTGTGCGCCATTGAGCATTCATACTGATCTGCAGTTTATCTGTTGCCAGTGGGTGATTTTAGTATATATAACGAAACTTATTACTGGGTTTCTGTGGGCTGTTGCAATAGGCAATTTAATTAGAATGTAGTAGTCAGAGTAACTTTGATTGTCAATTTCATCGTTGTACTTTGCAGTGGTGAAAAGTTGCAGCTTCTTCAACCCTCCCCCACCACCTTCACGCTGACGTTAACTGTGATTTGACCAGAGCGGAACTTACAATCACTTTCGCATTCCTTAAGAGAACGAAATGCATTAACATACATGAGTCAGAAGACTCTAGTGGATTTGTAAATGTTCTCGCATGGGCAAGTTAATGCCAGAAATTTGAAGTGTCTCAGACTACAAGTTTTGATTGTCTCCTGCTTAAATTCAGTACCAATGCCAAGCTGATTTATTACTTTACCCTTTACTGTGCATCCGTGGTGAAATTGATATTTTTTGTTGTGGGAAGGTGGGTTGGATTCAGCTCAGTGTGGTATATGTTACTTCAGTCGCTAAGTTATCCCTCTGCAGAAGTTTCTTTGAGAGAATTCAGATAATAATGGGGATGAAATTCTAATGTTACAACATAACGCATAGGACGACAAAGGAATCATAGAACTTAACAGATTAATAGCAGTTGAAGAGCAAAATCTTAGACAATTGTAACTGTCAAAACTAGTTGAAAATAAGTGAAAGTCCAGGCGAATAGCTTTTGTTGAAGTTAACAATCTGAGTTACATGATAGACTAAAAGCTGCTCCAATTAAGCATGTTAAGTCAGGTTAACGAGCAAGTAGCTATTCATACAGCAGTTTTGGAAAATCTTGAACATGCAGTACAAGCATTCAAGGTCAATACAGGAAATTTTGTTTCAAGAAACAAAGGTTTATTTATAGTAAATGTTAAACACGAGTTAGCCGTTAACGTACTAGAGGAGGAACAGGTTGAACGAGCTATAGAACTTGTCATGGGCCTTGATGAAACTGAATTATTACTAAATAGGGAGGTAGCAAACCAAAGTTGCGTGAGGAGAAGCGACTTCAAACCTACAGTGGTTTTGTGAATGTTGTCCCATCAAGGAGTAAACCTTGAAAACACGTTTTTTTTTCTTGAATACTAACATATATCTACACTACTGTCAATTAAAATTACTACACCAAGAAGAAATGCAGATGATAAGCGGGTATTTATTGGACAAATATATTATACTAGAACTGGTATGTGATTACATTTTCACGCAATTTGGATGCATAGATCCTGAGAAATCAGTACCCAGAACAACCAACTCTGGCCGTAATAACGGGCTTGATACGCCTGGGCATTGAGTCAAACACAGCTTGAATGGCGTGTACATGTACAGCTGCCCATGCAGTTTCAACATGATACCACAGTTTATCAAGAGTAGTGACTGGCGTATTGTAACGAGCCAGTTGCTCGGCCACCATTGACCAGACGTTTTCAATTGGTGAGAGATCTGGAGAATATGCTGGCCAGGGCAGCAGTCGAACATTGTCTGTATCCAGAAAGGCCCGTACAGGACCTGCAACATGCAGTCGTGCATTATCCTGCTGAAATGTAGGGTTTCGCAGGGATCGAATTAAGGGTACAGCCACGGGTCGTAACACATCTGAAATGTAGCGCCCACTGTTCAAAGTGCCGTCAATGTGAACAAGAGGTGACCGAGACGGGTAACCAATGGCACCCCATACCATCACGCAGGGTGATGCGCCAGTATGGCGATGACACATACACGCTTCCAATGTGCATTAACCGCGATGTCGCCAAACACGGATGCGACCATCACGATGCTGTAAATGGAACCTAAATTCATCCGGAATAATGATGTTTTGCCATTCGTGCACCCAGGTTCGTCGGTGAGTACACCATCGCAGGCGCTCCTGTCTGTGATGCAGCGTCAAGGGTGACCGCAGCCATCGTCTGCGAGGTGATAGTCCATGCTGCTGCAAACGTCGTCGAACTGTTGGTGCAGATGGTTGTTGTCATGCAAACGTCCCCATCTGTTGACTCAGGGATCGAGATGTGACTACACGATCCGTTAGAGCTATGCAGCTAAGATACCTGTCATCTCGACTGCTAGTGATACGAGGCCGTTTGGATCCAGCACGCCGTTCCGTATTTCCCTCCTGAACCAACTGATTCCATATTCCACTAACAGTCATTGGATCTCGACCAACGCGAGCAGCAATGTCGCGATACGATAAACCGCAATCGCGATAGGCTACAATGCGACCTTTATCAAAGTCGGAAAGGTGATGGTACGCATTTCTCCTCCTTACACGAGGCATCACAACAACGTTTCACCAGGCAACGCCGGTGAAATACTGTTTGTGTATGAGAAATTGGTTGGAAACTTTCCTCATGTCAACACGTTGTAGGTGTCGCCACCGGCGCCAACCTTGTGTGAATGCGTTGAAAAGCTAATCGTTTGCATATCACAGCATCTTCTTCCTGTAGGTTAAATTTCGCGTCTGTAGCACGTCAGCTTCGAGGTTTAGCAATTTAAATGGCCAGTAGTGTATTTTTGCTACTAGATGACTGTCTGTAATGACCTCAATGTTAATTGGAAATTAAACACTGGTCTTAGAATCTATAGAATTTATGCAGGGTCAAGTGCAGACCTCAGTGTGTGGATGTGTGGAGGTACTGTATTTTCTGATGAGGTATTTAGCATAACATATCTAGTCTTAGAATCTATAGAATTTATGCACGGTCAAGTACAGACCTCAGTGTGTGGATGTGTGGAGGTACTGTATTTTCTGATGAGGTATTTAGCATAACATATCTAGTCTTAGAATCTATAGAACTTATGCACGGTCAAGTACAGACCTCAGTGTGTGGATGTTTGGAGGTACTGTGTTTTCTGATGAGGTATTTAGCATAACATATCTAGTGTCTGCGTTTCTTTTTGTAACTCGGTTGTTTCCATGTGTTCTCTATGGGTATATTTTCACGGTTTAAAAACTTTTTTTTGCATGAGTGAGGCATTACTCACGTTTCTAGCTAGTTTCTTCTGTACGAGTATATCCAATGGTCTTGCCACATCAGATCTCACACGATCAAGAAAGTTCAGCAGTGCCAGGCCTGGTTAGTAATTGGATGGATTATATTCTGGATACTGAAGGCGCCATTGGATTTGAGTGACTTGCACTCAGCTGTTTCGCAATATGAATATTATTACTATAGATGCAACAAGTGTTAAATAATGCAGTATTCTTGAGGAATAGTATTGATGGGAGAATTTTGTGAGGTAATGGGTGAGATGTGGCGGCCTGTAAATATATTGAGTTCAGAGTAGGCGTGGCCACACAGGCTGCTCGTCAAGCCGGGGATCGTCAGCAACAGCGTGGGGCCGAACAGTAGCTGGAGCAAGTGGGGTAGCCCCAGTGTGTGGTCCTGGCCGACCGTACGGCTGGGAACACCATGTTGACGCTGTGTCGAGGAAGGTGCTTTGTGTTGATGATGGAGATTTGTATGCTGGGAGTGCCAAAGATGGCGGACTCTGTGAAACCATTATGGCAGACATTTCACAGTTCATGTAGAAATGAATAGTAGCCTGAGGAATCATGATACCTAAAACAGAAATATGTACGTTACTATTATTTGCACGAAAATTCTGATGGTGTAATCAGATTTTCCGTATCTTTATTAGTTTGAAGTTTAGTATCTGATTGTAAATTATACAAGTAACACCCAGCAACTAATTTCCAAAATCTAAACAGTTCATCCGATTTTATCGATCAGAGTGTCTTTAGGAAGCTATTAGTGTAAACCTAAATTGGTATGAATTACATGCGTGTAACTTGAGTAGTATATGAGTTATTGGAGGTCAAATTGGCCGATTACTGTTGATAACGTCAGGCCATAAGTAATCCACAGTTACATGAAAAAACGGTAGCAGCATGCTTATAAAAATATATTTATTAGTCTATGTCTTTCTTTATGTCTGATTTATACTATTCACGAAGAAATTGTTCAAATATTTACTGTGTTTCAGAAGGCACAGAGACATTATGCTACTGGCCTACCTTTGTTTCTGTTCCTTTGATGTGTGTTCATGTACTTTGTTTCTGTATTTAATAATGTCTGTTAGAGCATGATTACGGTCCAGACATAGGAATTTTATTTAATTCGAAGTTATTTAAATGTAAATCCAGTGTCTCATACTTGCTACAAAATTTTTGTGACTGTGCATTGGCTTGGAGACATGGCGGGAGCTCTCTATCCAGTCACAGCGCTCGTTACAATGGCAGGCGACTACTGAAGACAATGCAGAGGCTGTAGGGCAGTGGGGGAGGAGCATCAGGTCGCACAGGACACGAGGGGGCTCTGGACGGGAAGGCGCGACGGAGGGTCGCGTGAAATACTTGAAAAGTGTTGAGAAGTTTGCGCGTGGTCACGGGAGGCAGAAATATTTCCTAGTGGCGATTTGTGCACTTGTGAGATTTCCATGGCTTCTGCAGTGGAGACGTAGTATGCGTTTATAAGTGAATATCTCGTGAGCTATGTTGTTATTCATAACTAATTACATGAAGCAGAAATTATTGTTTCCTTGTTACTCATCTTATATTTTATTTAATTGCTGGACCATCGACATCAATAAGTGTTTTGCACAAATTAACGGCATTCTTAAAAGTACTTCTGCTATCGTATTCAACATTTAAAGTCGTTAAAATAGAACCTCCAAATTTTATTTAATAGCAATCTTTCATTTATGAATTTCTATGTTACATTCACAACACGCAGTTGCCAAGTGATAGCAATCTTCGACCATTCGATTGATATGTGTATTCATATTGTATACTCTAGACTCAGCAGTATTTGGTATGTAATGCGGAAACTACGTATCCCACCCCTTAGACAACGAAAATAGCCAATACTTTTAATATTTCAACTCTGAAAAACTTTAAAAGCCCGCAGAATACAAGATTTTCTTGAGTATAATGACGAGTGAGATTAAAAATTTGAATAAAAGTATTAATGTTCCACAATAATACTTATTAGTTCGTTATGAACAGGCTTTCGGGTTCTAAGGTATATTCGAATATGAAACTATTTGAGTATACAAACAGAAATGTTCTACAAGTTAGTAATTGCATGGGCTACTATGTAATATGGGCAACTGGTGAATGTAATGAACAGACCAAATAAAGAGAGGGGAAGAAAGAAGTCTATGGGCTGTGGGCGTGGAACGCTTATAACAAGCTTATTAGCCAAAGATGAGAGGAATAATACGACATTGAAATATTTTCAATAGAATCTAACAGTAACATCTGCACCAGACCCTTCTTGAGTTTCTCAAACCCAGTTTCTTAAGCCATCATGTTAACGGAACGTGATGCTCTGTAATAATTGCTCATCTGTCCAGAATCCCGTCTTTGGCGTTGTTGATATATTATCCTCTCCTGTCTCTCCAGAAGACGATTAACCAATTCAGCGATAGCTGAATCTACATGGAAGCAGTCTAAAAGAGTAAATTATATACTACCGCCCTAAACTCTCTATGCATATCTGTATTATCTGTTCTCTGATGACCTACCTATTGCTATAAGAACTGATCTGCTTTCTGAGTGTGTTCCTCACTCATACACTGAGTGGTTTTTATACAGTAAAGAAAACAAAAAACGAAAGGGGAAAAGGTAAATATGTCGGATGATAACACTGAAACACTACTTCTAATGCTTGTGTCTGATCATAAGCCTCTTGGACTCAAATGGCTGCCTAGCATTGTGACGATACGTAGAAAACGTACAGCACATCGCCGGGGCCAATTATGTGGCTCTGAGCACTATGGGACTCAACTGCTGAGGTCATTAGTCCCCTAGAACTTAGAACTAGTTAAACCTAACTAACCTAAGGACATCACAAACATCCATGCCCTAGGCAGGATTCGAACCTGCGACCGTAGCGGTCTTGCGGTTCCAGACTGCAGCGCCTTTAACCGCACGGCCACTTCGGCCGGCACCCAATTATGTACAGGAGGCTCTGTGGACTAACAGTTTAGATTGTGCACGCCATACTGGTCGCATTCCTCCGAAGTCCTCCTCTGTATTCCCCGAAGTTGAGCCACTTCTACAAGTGACTCTGGCATTCTACGGGAAGCTACACACAAATTCCAATGCCAAGCGAGGCGTTTCACTGTCCCCATGAGAATGGGCATGAACAGCCTCAGGACAGACTCTACTGTAATGGTGACGGTGTACGTTGTTCCTTCCGCCTGTATTCGCCAAAAAATACTTATACCATCAGTTGTGACGGCGGCTCCAGCACCCCTCATGCCAACTGTAGTGCGGCATTGGGATGGTGCTTAAATCAAGTACCCCACTACCAGCTGTAGTGATTATGAGCGTTGTTTACACGAGTGGAGGATCTGAAGCTAGTAAAAAATGGCTCTGAGCACTATGGGACTTAACTGCTGAGGTCATCAGTCCCCTAGAACTTAAAATTACTTAAACCTAACTAACCTAAGGACATCACACACATCCATGCCCGAGGCAGGATTCGAACCTACGACCGTAGCGGTCGCGCGGTTCCAGACTGTAGCGCCTATAACCGCTCGGCCACTCAGACCGGCTGAAGCTAGTAATATGTCGACTGATAGTTACTGTTCTCCTATGTTAAAGCCTGCTAAGAGTTTTAGTAATAACTGTATCTCACTGAAAGTGTCAGAGAAACTCACAAGCCTCAATAATGTAGTGAGGTAGTGAAGAAAGTAAGATTAAGTCTTATTAGATATTAAGAAATTGTATCATGAGCTTACACCAAGTGCGAGAAGTATACTGCTGGACATTAAAAATAGAGTAACACAAAGCATATGAAAATATTTAATTTGTTTATAGTGCTACAGTACGTATACAGTACGCAGAGGCAAACATGATTGAATTTTTCATTGTCTGAGGACAGACAGAGTGCAGTACAGTTTCAGTACGGCGCTTGTACTCAGGTACATCGCTGACTATTATGGCAATACTGAGTGCTGTTTGGCCACGCAGCAGAACTGGAGCCATGTGCACACCAGTTAGTAAGTGTGAAAGCTATGTGCTGTGAATAGATCGGTCTCACATAAAAAGATTCCAGCATAATCAGCAGCAGCAGCACAGCATGAAGAAATCGCACCAGCAGAAATATGCTAAAGTAAAACTAAACCACTGGGACAAATATTGGGGTGATTTCATAATACTAAAAAATCTTTTTACTTGAAATGAAAATGCTAATCCGTTCATTATAATAACAATGCTCTATTTTAAACTTCTATTTCACAAGAACAAAAAAAAACTGTCCGGAAACCAAAAGCTTTACATTGTTCGTAAAAGTCATACGATTCAATCCTTTTACCCTTACGCAAATTGAAATGAATCAAACGGAAGTTACCTAAACTCATTCCATGTCCGACACACGACTACTCTCCGCTCTATAACTGAGCCAAAGACTCATAAATTCAGAGATGCCGCTGTCACCTATTGCACGCATGTCACAGACGACTGCTTCACTCTCGCAACATGAAATTTCCATTCACTCTGAAACCATCCGCAAATAAATGTCCAGTACACCTAGTAAAGTCCATATTTTAAGTGAGGGAAATGTGAAAGAAACATTAATTTATTTATTCCATTAGTTACAGCATTTGTGTTTTTGCCATCAGCGGCGTGTGTCAGACGTCGGCCTCGGAGTCTTAGTAACGTAGTGAACTCAGTAAGCAGCCTGCACAGACTCGACAGTTTACACCAGTAGCAGGCTGAGGTGAGGTGTCACGGCGTCAGTACTCGGGCAGGCGGAGAACTGCCAAGTCAGGCCCCTGGGCCGCGATCACGCTCCTCTGGAGGCGAGGAGAAGAAGGCACGATGCTGTGAGTGTGCTGAGGTATCCCAGTGTGGACAGGAGCGACAATGGCCTGCAGAACTAGAGTGTGTCGCCACAAGACGGTAGAAGACAGCGTGCAATAGGGGTGCAACATCTCTACGGAGTGAGCCAGTGAGTGCTCCCCAGGCTGCAGGCAACAGTTCGACACTCAGCAGCATCAAGCCTAGGTCCTGCTAGTAGCAGCTGGTTGGAGGCCACGCCTAGCAGCGGCAGATAGATGAACCAGACCAGGACGGTGAGTGGCATGGAGCATTTCTCCAACTCTGCTGGCAGTGGCTGACACTGCCTGCCCAAAATTATCGGGGGTTTTACCCACGAAAGGTTTACTGAGACAGCATATCTTGTCAGACAGGACAGACAATAGCCAAGTTTTGGGCCAGGGCGTGCAGTAACCCTGGTCAGCGTTGCTACAGCCTGGCTCCTTTACTTCTGCTGTGTCATCAGTGTTTGGCCGTGGTGGAAGCAATGAGTACTAGATGTGTGGTAACTTCGTATATAACAACGCCTGGATGGAGATTTTTGCCTTGTTAGCCCAAGCCATCCAAAGCTTCCAGCTACAGAAAGTGTAAGCGCTCGCCTCTCTCCTGCTATTCTGAACCTTCCTGCGTCAAGGAATGATGGCGACAGACATTATTTCTCCCATAAAAAGTACAAAGAAAGCGTGGCACAAAAAAGTGTGATATTTAGAACACTGAGCTTCCACCTCTGGCGGTAACAATGGCTCTAAACACGCGGGGTATGGAGTCGAAATAGAGTTTGATACAGGTATGGTTACGACATATCATTGTGCTTCTACGCTGTCCTGGACTTCAATACCATAGTTGTTGGTTACTGATGACGGAATTCCACTGTCTAGGGAACTTATTACTAGATAATTTCACTGGATGACACATTTGCAGATTATGGTAAGCTGGGTAAGGGTCGAATATCAACAGTGTCAAGGCAGGTCATGACGGGACTGGTAGCCTGTGGCTTCGCAGTGTCTTGTTTCTGCATGATGTAATGGGGCCACCGGCCCGAGCAAAAAGCATAATAATTATTCTTCATCTCATCGACGATGTTAACCAGAAATTATCGTGTAGGGTACCAGCAACATCCCATAACAATACGCCGTGTGCTGCGTCCAGTGACAGTATCGTCTTCATTACAGAGCCTTCCACACTCGGATACGTCTCTCGTGACACTTTATGCGGAATAGAGAGTCGTCTGGAGAGATGCCGTGGTGCCACTCTTGTCTCCATACGTCTGCTGGTGAGCCTCCCTCTACTCCTCCAAGAATGGTCGCCGTGCCGATATTCAGTGGTAATCCACACCTCGTCGCACTGTGCTTGCTGCGAGAAAGCAATCATTTCCTGACTCAAGGTAACTCATGTTACTATACGATGTTGTACGGACGAGACAGTTCTCTCGGACTCTAGTTGCCTGTGACCATTGAGATCCGAGGTGTTGAGTATAGGACCTTCCGAAGCTATCAGTTTCATATTTACCCGGCAGTCGTTGGATGCCAATCGATGCGTGCAGCAACATTGCGGAATGATAGACTGCAGACCCGATAGGTCACAATACTGCTGCAGTCGAACTCCAAAATTTGTTGGTCCTTCTAAAATAACTTAAGAGAACCAACATTCAAAGGCAGTTTATGAATGAGATACGGCTATGTAACCTTTCCTAGCATACAGAATGTAGATGGCGTTAGTTTTACCTATTCCAGGTGGTTCTGCTGAAAGGATAGCTACTTGCATAGCCAAGTACACTTCATGCCAAAAGGTCGTTTATTGCATGCCATCTTCATGTTCGTGTTGTTTCAATTTTAATGTGCAGCAGCGTACAAACATTTCTGATGTATAAAAATTCAACGCGAAAGGGTGCCATTATTGTCACACATTACTCTGTCTGAAAGGTACTAACCTATTTAACCAACAAAAAAATACTTGGATGACTAGAGCTATGTCTCAGCAGCTGCACATACTTAAACAACAAGGAAGAGGAAATAAATTCATGGTGAAGGGATTCACCTGAGACAGACGTGGCGGTGGCAGGTGGTCATTTGTTTACAAGCGACAGCCATTTTAATATCCTGTCTAAGGTAACATGAAATCAATACGAACTTTTCTTTCCAATCCAGAATAAAACAAATTAACGATTGATGTGATGAAAGGAAATTCAGACGTATGCCAAAAAGTTACATTTTATCTTATAGATTTTATTAACTTCACAATTTATTTGTTTGTACAATTTCTGCAGATCATTTAAGTAAATGCATTGTTCAAGCCTACCTGAGATCCTAGATATTAATGATCAATTATTTAATAAACTGCGAGTGGTTGAGTTCAGAAAAAAGTCACTACAGAAAGAAAGGTGCACAAGGAAACAGAAACTGCTTACGGCATTGTGGACGTATGAAAGGGCACAACAACACCCCTTGTCGTGTACAGGCTATTTGTCGTTAACTGACTGGCGGAGGGATGGCACTTTGAATGCGACCAGTTAGAATTTGTTATTGCGTAGTACGACTAGAACGCACGCAGAAGTATTCATACGAACCTACAAACTGAATTATTATTTAGACAATCTTGACAGGAGTTGCTGTTGTGTTGGCTGAAGAGCCAACACGGTGTTACTAGAGGAGGCCAAAATCCACGCGTTTTAGCTCACGCAGGCTGGCGTGAGGAGGGAAGATCTATACTAACGTGAGGTCTGGAACATGACAAGGAATTAGAATTCAGAAAGCGGACGTAATTAGTTTGATGCTTAACTTTAATCCATTAATGATGAAGTCGCTCTTGACGGTACATGAGCCACAATATTATCTGTTCAGAATTCATTCTAATGACTGAATATGGCGCCTTGCTAGGTCGTAGCAAATGACGTAGCTGAAGGCTATGTTAAACTTTCGTCTCGGTTAATGAGAGCGTATGTAGACCGTGAACCATCGCTAGCAAAGTCGGCTGTACAACTCGGGCGAGTGCTAGGGAGTCTCTCTTCTAGACCTGCCGTGTGGCGGCGCTCGGTCTGCAATCACTGATAGTGGCGACACGCGGGTCCGACGTGTACTAACGGACCGCGGCCGATTTAAAGGCCACCACCTAGCAAGTGTGGTGTCTGGCGGTGACACCACAGTTGCTAAGTGAGAAGCAACAATCTAGAATAATGACTTAATGTAGTAACTCTGTTAAAACTGATGGTTCTTGCAGACGAATGCATATTAACCTACTAAATGAATTATTAGTTAGACAATTCCGCCCATAGGAAGGCCACAGGACGTCGAATATCGAAATTCTAGTGTCTTTCTCACAAACCCCACTGGAGGCACAGTGTAAGACGTTCATCAGTCCGACTGACGTGGAGGTGAGTGACGACGCGGTTTTTCAGTTCTGGAGAAGGGACTTAACTTTGCTGCCGCCGTTAAGTTCACATCGGTCGCCGTCATCGTCAGCGCAATTGAACTGGTTGCGGCACGACTACCGCCTCAAGCAGCTGCACAAGTACGTCGTGGAACTTGGAATCGAACCCAGGACACTCAGGCTCGTGGACCTTCGCCCATGGACATTCATATAGTTCATTCCCACCCGTCCAGTGACACTTTAGCTAACAGTGACAGTGTTCGTCCCACCAACAGTGTGCGTCGACGTCGCCGGAATTCCCGTAACGTCGCAAGTGCTTCTGTACCTGTATCAGTTCACATTGCACGTGACAGTCGCTCTTGTCGTCAGCAGGACAATAAACTTTTTGTGGACTTAGACTTTGCAGGCAAAGTGATCCCATTCCAGCTCGATACCGGAGCTGCAGTTTCATTGATCAATCACGACACATACAAACAACTGGGCCAACCGCCATTGCGTGCCGCAAATGTTAAGTTAACTAGTTACTCAGGACAGCCGATCCCTGTGTTAGGACAGTGCAGCCTTATTGCTACATACAAGGGACGAACAAAACTTGTATCATTTTACGTTCTTCGTTCTTCTACTGCAGTGAACTTGTTTGATTTAGATTTGTTTCAATTGTTTAATTTGTCTATAGTAAATCAGGTCCTATCAGTGAATCAGACTGTGCCTTCCGCCAGTGTTTCTAGTCTTTGTGACGAATTTGCAGACATTTTTGCACCGGGCCTTGGTTGCGCTAAGAACTATGAAGCGCATTTGGAACTGAAAGAAAACGCGCAACCGAAGTTTTTCAGAGCGCGCAATGTTCCTCACGCGTTGCGTGATGAGGTCGCAAGAACATTGCACGATTTAGAATCTCAAGGTGTAATTGAACGTGTGCAGGCTTCTCTCTGGGCCTCACCCTTAGTAATTTTGCCAAAACCTTCCGGAAAATTGAGACTTTGTGTGGACTTCAAGGCAACTGTGAATCCACAACTTGTGACTGCTACTTTTCCTTTGCCCCGCCCGGAAGATCTTTTTGACAAACTGTGCCCGGGAAACTATTTTTCAAAATTGGACCTAGCAGATGCGTACTTGCAAATACCTGTGGACGAAGAATCCCAGCGCGTATTAGTGGTAAACACGCATCTTGGCTTGTATCGCTTCAAAAGACTGCCATTCGGGTGTGCATCCGCCCCTGCTTTGTTTCAGCAATATTTACAAACTGTGTGTGCGTCGGTCCCTACTGCTGCGAACTATCTGGACGATATTGTGATCTCAGGAAAGACAGACGCCGAACATTTGCAAAATCTCCGAACATTATTTCAGGTCTTGCGTCAGAATGGTCTTCGCTTGAGGAAGGACAAATGTGTGTTTTTTGCTCGGGACTTACCCTACCTGGGGCATGTCATCAATGCCCAAGGTATACATCCGAGTCCAGAGCACCTCCGTGCCATACAGGACTTACCTGCTCCGCAAGATTTGAAACAGCTACAGAGTGTGCTGGGTAAAATTCATTATTATGCAAAGTTTGTGCGCCATGCTTCTTCCATTTCAGCTCCGCTTCATCGCTTACGCCGTAAAGGTGTTCCGTTCGTCTGGACGACGGAATGCGAACGCGCCTTTCGCCAGTTGAAATCGGCGTTACTTTCAAATCCTTGCCTTACGCCATTCGATCCCCAGAAACCCCTTTTGTTTATGGTAGATGCATCGGATTTCGGGATCGGTGCTGTGCTTGCGCACAAAGATGGCTCGCATGATCGCCCTATTGCCTTTGCGTCCAAATTGCTCTCATCTGCGCAAAGAAATTATTCACAAATAGAGAAAGAAGCTTTAGCTCTCGTGTTTGGTGTTACCAAGTTCCATGACTTCTTGTATGGTCGTCACTTTACCATCATCACGGACCATAAACCTTTGACATCGCTTTTTCATCCGACCAAGCCTGTACCTCCACGTACAGCGCAGAAATTCATTCGCTGGTCGCTTTTTCTCTCGCAGTACCGCTACGATATCTTGTATCGGTCCACTGCTAAGCACGGCAACGCTGATGCGTTGTCCCGTTTGCCTGTTGCTGAGGATAAAGCATTCGATTCTTCCGAACTTGCTTGCATGTTAATTGATTCGGAAACCGATGACGTGGTCGAATCGTTTCCGATTGATTTTCGTCGTGTCGCTACAGCCACAGCTGCTGACCCTGTCCTTGCTACTGTTTTGCGTTTTGTTGCTACGCAATGGCCCTTGTCAAAGTCGCGGATCGAGGATCCTTTGGTTCGCCGTTTTTTTGCTCACAAGGAGAGACTTTTTGTACGACGTGGTGTTTTGTTGTTGCGTTCCGATAATGATCAGTCCAGAGTCGTGGTCCCACGTTCGTTACAGTCCTCTGTCTTAAAGCTTCTCCACCAAGGACATTGGGGTATAGTGCGTACGAAACAACTTGCTCGTCAGCACTGTACTTGGTTCGGCATCGATGCTGCGATTACGAATATGTGCTCCTCTTGTGTGGCGTGTGCCGAACAACACTCCGCACCGCCGCGGAAGTTCTTTGCATGGCCGAAAGCCACTTCCCCTTGGCAACGCTTGCACATCGATTTTGCTGGTCCATTCTGGAATGCTCGATGGTTGGTTGTGGTCGATGCTTTCAGTAATTTTCCTTTTGTTGTCCGGATGTCTTCCACGACGTCTTCTGCCACAATCCAAGCCTTGTCTGCTATCTTTTGCATTGAGGGTCTTCCGCAGACTATTGTTTCCAACAATGGCCCACAATTCATGTCCGCAGAATTTCAGTCATTCTGCTGGGCCAATGGTATTCAACATCTGACATCCGCGCCGTTTTCGCCTCAGTCAAACGGTGCCGCTGAACGATTGGTCCGGACTTTCAAGTCCCAGATGTTGAAATTGAAAGAATCGCATTCTCGGGAGGACGCTTTGTTACTCTTTTTGTCATCGTATCGCTCTCAGCCCCGCGATGGTCGATCGCCGGCTGAGTTGCTCCATGGTCGTCCTCATCGCACCCTGATGTCTTTGCTGCATCCGCCGCATCAGGTTCCTGTGCAGCGGCAGACTCCTGTTTTTGCTCCTGGCGACGTTGTCTATTATCGCAACTATCGCGGTTCACAGCGTTGGCTCGCAGGGCGCATTCTTCGCTGCCTCGGCCGCGCGATGTATTTGGTTTTGGGGGCCTCTGGTGAGGTGCGTCGGCATCTCAATCAGCTGCGCCTCTGTCGTCGCCTGGGTTCTGCCGCTCCCCGTCTGCTTTCAGCGACGGTGCCGTCAGGTCAGCGCCCTGGGGACCCATCTACTGGCTCGCCTCATCCCCAGGTGTTACCGACGCTGCCTTCCATTTTGCCTCATGGCGTCGCGCCGCCGCCGCCGCAGCCGCCGCCGGCGCCGCCCGCAGCGGACGCTTCGCTGCAGTCGCCTGGCGCCTCCCTGGGTCACGCGCCGCCGCTCGCTTCCCGTGCCCAGCCGTCCTCCGCCATGGACCTCTTGCCCGCTCCGGACCAGATGTCGTCGTCGCGCGTCAGCTTCCCCGACGCAATGGAGGTCGACCCTTCGGCCCCTCTTGTCTCATTACGTGCGCATAAACCTCATGTTGACGTGCACCCTGGACTAGGTTTGCAGGCGTTTCCTAGCTCCCCTCGGACCGAATGGCCGGGTGCGGGTGGCACAGCCTCGCCTGTTGTTAGGCTCCCCACCTCATCACATACGTCAACATGGGGTCCTCCCCAGGGCGGGCGGAAGCCTTATCTCACGACCGTTCGCCGATTTGCGGGGGAGGAATGTGGTGTCACCGCTAGACACCACACTTGCTAGGTGGTAACTTAAATCGGCTGCGGTCCTGTAGTACATGTCGGACCCGCCTGTCGCCACTGTGTAATCGCAAACCTAGCGCCACCACATGGCAGGTCACAAGACACGGAATAGACCTCGCCCCAGTTGTACGGACGACATAGCTTGCGACCAGAAGTACGACGCCTTCCTCTCATTTGCCGAGAGACAGATAGAATAGCCTTCAGCTTAGTCCATAGCTACGACCTAGCAAGGCGCCATTTGTATCAGTGCTTATAGCTTACTAATATTCAAGAGAGATGTATTCCAACAAGAGAATTAAAGATAAGTATTAAAACGATACGTACTTTTCTTCTTATTCATTAATAAGTCTCATGTTCCAGAACTTCAAGCCCGTCTGCGTTAGTTTAGCGTGCACCTAGCTACCTCATTGTGTCTATGCTGTATGAACAAGACACAACACTAGTTATCATTTAATATTATTTACTTGTGATCTTGGCTGACAAATAATTTGATTAAAGAAATTTAACTGCATGTGAAATGTCTAAGTCGCTTGTCTCTGTCCTGGAGATGTCAGGAATTTGAATTTACTGTAGTTTAGGTCGAGTTGTTTATTCTAAATAAAATTTGGATGTTTTGCCATATAGGAGAATTTTTTCTGTTTCTTCTAAAATATTTAACATGTATACTTTCTTGGAGAGGGGGAAGGGGGGAAATTGACAGGCACTGTGCCATGTTACTGACTGTGCGATTCTGTTATTTTATTTGTAAAGCAACAAAAAGACGGTTTCATGCCACTGAAGATTTAAAATGATCTGCGAACACTTTCTTCACACTTCTTCATGTCCATGGTAAATTCACAAGACTGCTTTGATAAGTACATGATGGTATTGTGTTAGGTGGTGAGAATCACATTCTCAATTCGGTTATTATGCAGCACATATTTAATTTGATATCATATTTTTCCCAATATGGTATGACAATGCAAAGAGGTTTTTGAAATAAAGTGTTCTAGTTTATGTAATGTGGTCTTATATTTTCATTTTATTCATGTGCAGCTTTTCAGCGTAAATATTTTCACAAAGATGTCATTGTAACCACTTTAAGTTTGCTACTCTTTGCGTTTTTTGTTCAGATGTTGTGTTTCCTTCATTATGTAAGGGTTTCTCTCCATATGTGTTCTAAAATATGTTAATAGATATGATATTTGGTGTCATGAACAGTTATTAATTATGCAGTCTGTGTTTGTCTGGAATGTGTGGATGAGAAACCTTTTCGTAATTTAGAAATAAACAGAAAGTTTATTTTTTATATTCTCTTAGCTTGATTATAAATACAATATTTTTTTAAATTTATTCCACTGTCAGTTGAAACCTTACATTTCTTCTTCTAAACCAACAAATAAAATTGGTTTGTCATGTACATATTTGTAGTAATGACGAAATGTAATTGACCATTTCAGATAGTTACAGATTTTTTATCAGTATTGTATAGGGAAATATTAACTAGCGTACCACCAAAGTAATTTGCTAATGCTAAATTTTATTCTTGTACATCAAATTTGTTGCAGACATAATTATGTATCAGTGTAATTTACAAAGTCTTTGTAAACTATGTTTGATAATTTCATTAGTTTCCGCAAATCACTTGTTAGTGTACAAGTTTGTTACATGTCAAAACATAAATTTTGGTCTGTCCCCAACGTGACATGTTTAATGTGTTGTATTACATCACTGGAACTCTTCACTGGGCATTAATTTTTGTATACAAAGTTCTAAGTAAAAATATAACTGAGCTTTTTCTTGACACTAATGCAAGTTTAATGAGTTGTTTACTTTTAGTTTGATAGGGCTTTTTTCTATATGAATTTTTGATTGGTTGCACAGTTTAGGTGAAGATAGATTTATCATGCTACATTATGTTTCTTTGTCAAATAAAATTTCAGTTTTAACTAGGAACAGGGCATGCAATCCATTATGTGGGTATCTTTTTATGCAAATAATGATTTTTTGCTGAATAACCTTTTCGTTATTTTCCCACAGTCTGTGTGGGACATAATTATTGCTATACCCCATTTGTGACTTTTAACTAACCTGACATTTATATTTTCTGCTTTTTGTCAAATAGTGAACATGTTTACTATATTGAGTAAGAATAGCAGATCACATTAAACTTACATGTCAAAAAATCCTCTCTGAAAAACAAAAAACATTATACACAACATAATTTGATGACAAATACATCAGTTTGTAGATTAAGCCTGTAAATTTATTGAACCAGGTGTTTATTAGTTGACATATGAGACCTAAAAGAAAATATACTTAAGCATAGACAGAAGGAATTTTCAAAACAATATATATACTAGAACTGAATCTCACTTGCATGAAACTATCTTCATTGGCTCACCGTTACGACAAAAAGTTTAGTGACATTACACAATTCCTGTCAGTTCCATCTACCAATAGAAAGTATCATATATATGATGAAACATCCAGACATTATTTTGAATGAACAGGTCGAACCAAAGAAATTCATTGAAAATTTCACCAAAGTTATTCTAAATGTTTCATGTTGAAATATCTTCTTTTCTATAGATAACGTCGTAAAATAGATAATATTATTTACAAATGATGTTATTTACTGTGTGATACAGTAAAATTAATCATTATCTTTGGATGTAAAGCACACTGCCATTGAAAATTACACAATAACCAAATCTATATGCTGATTACCACTGGCACAATATCATTTAAGCTTATATATGTTACCGGCTAATGTCTTTGATATGTGCTAATAAATTAGTAATGTAAGTTGTATGAAATAAACACTTGTCACCTTAACTAATAAGAAACGCTAGTCACTTGACATAAATATTTCTGGAATGATATTTTGTATTCTTTAACTCCAGAAGTGCTGATAATGGACATTTGCACTTTTTACTATCCCAGCAATGTGTAATTATAGAAATTCCCTGTTCATGAGTTTATGTCAGTCAGACCCAGTATCCACAGCCCTGAAGCCACATACGTTTCCTAACTCTCTGCAAAACTTCCTTTTCCTGGATCAGTTTTAATAATCACTATCTCCCAATGCATAAAATAGCTCCAGGGATCCACACATTTTTTAAAAGTTTATTATAGCACTCTCGTCACATCACTACTGAAATCTCAATATGATTGACTCCTACAGAAGTGAAATATTACATACCTCCTAGTTCTTACGTACTAAAAATTAGTTCTTTATTTGCGAGTACAAAAAATCTGTTTTCTTCTAACTCTATTCCAAATGCTGCATTCATAAAAATTTCTTATTTATAGCTACGAGCAGTCCCCAGTATTATCAACTTCATTCAGTAGATAAATGACTGCATTAACTAGATGAAAAAATTCAGGTGTACAAGATCTGAAAGTAATTAAAAATTATCCTTGCTTCTGAGTAATGCACCTAACGCAAAAGTCTTTAAAGCAGCATAAAAATCAAAGCATCGTAAGTGAAAATTCATGGAAAATCCTTCCAGGTCGATAGATTTACCACTTTCAAACTCAAACAGTTTCTACGTCTAAAATTCCATGAATTCTGCTCAAAGCAATGTTACTGGGAATCTGACAAATCCAGTACTTGATATAAAGGTCCATCGATAATAGCTATTTTTTTCACCTGAAAGTAATCCCTTGTTGTCAAGTCAAGAAGAATTCACATTAAGTCCGTCCTTATCTGTATACATTCTGAAGATAAAATCTGGTTTCTGTCGGCATGATGAAAGTTAGTTAAATTCGTACTGGTATCCCAACCCCAATGTTTCTGTCATCATGCGTTTGGCTCTTACGATGTCTAACAATGTGAATACACAACACTATAGGCATGAGGGCCCGTTTACTGAACAGTCAGTCTCCCCAATCCAGAACCTGGTGTTAACAAGCACAAATATTTAATGTTGACAGTGCACTTCAGCTAATTTGCCGTTTATTGCATGTCTCGTTCAAGATCAAAGCCTTGTAACTTCCTGTAGATTTGTTTCTTCGGTATTAAATTACAAAGTACGTGGATGGCAGTTATTTAATATTGATTACTATTATGTAATGGATTACTATTATGTAAAGCACTAGCCTGTTTCCCAAGAGCATGTAGTCCATTCGCCTTGGCAGTTACGTCTGAGAGTTCTTACTTTGCCTTCCTCGGCATTTCTGGTCGCTGAATTAATATTTGGGCAGTGACAGATAAATATGTTGCGTCTGTGAGAAACGACGCAGAAGGTTTGGGCTGTCACTCTATTGTACATTCGTAATGAACGAGAAACACATTGATTAGGACATGAAAAAGGAAGTGGTCTTAAATTGACATGGTGTAGGAAGGAAGTCATATTTTAAGGAAGTATTACTTATTATGGTAGCTGTCACTTTAATAGCCACTGCAGGAACTGTCGAATCAGTACAGAACACTAAAAGCCACACGTTTCCTTTCTGCTCCATAATTTATTTGTTTGTCTATTTCAATATTTCGTATTTTTTCATACCCTTTGGTGTTAATGTTATATTTAATCTGCTTCATACTCTCGGAATTAATTATCTAACGACTATGTAGCACCATATAGTCTCATATTCATTTCATAAGAGAAACACAGTTGGCAGGAAACTAACAGGTAGGGAGTTAGCACTTTAAATGAATGCAGTGAGAAACTGTTACTGGATCACACAGCTGGAGCGACGACTGTTATAACAGTTTTTTTTATTATTATTTACTTGTTGACTATTTTTAGTGAGTTACTTCAGCTCTGAGATACCACATACATTGCATGGTAAAATGCTTATGTAACATGTGCTACATTAAGGTACAGTATGCAACGTATTCATTTTTCCTCAATCTTTATCACAAAACATTTAAAGATCACTGGGCCCAGCTACAGTCTGCCTATTCAGCGGTTTCCAGGGGCAACAAAAAATTGATTACGAATATTTATTATAATTATTGACGTATTTAGTTAATTTAAAATGCTGCCATATTGTAATCATTTAGAAGTATACGACTATTCTTACGTTAAGTATTTAGCGCAATAAGTCAAATATTTATTCATTTGTAAAGTAATGTTGAAGATGTTCACGCGTGGGGGCCTGATTCTTTAACAAATTAGGATTTTTTAGGAGGAGGTGGGGCGACAGAGGATGTTACTTCTATGAAAAAAAAGAAAAGTATTTAGAACCTAAGAGGATCAAGGAGAATAAGATAAATTACTTGTTATGGAAATAAATTAGTTTACTTATTATAATTTGTTCCTGTGACACGTATTTATTTAGATATAGAACCCAGAAAGCACACTATTTACTATTCCACTACAGTACTTCCCCCCCATTGCTAAACCACAGATTCTTAAATTTAGAACTCTACAATACTAAACGTCACTGCTGTATTCAATAATTCAATATCTCATTGAAGCATATGTATTTTAAAGTCAAAAAGTTCAAAACTATTTTTATTTTCTTATGTATGTATCAAACCTCTTTATACTACAGAATAACATTACCAATGTCAAAGATGTGATTAAGAATAACAATACTTACTTGTAATTTTTCTCTCTTGACCTTTTAAATGAGCCGTGTTAGTGCGTGTACGTTACTAGCAGCACTGATGAAGTATTCTTGGGTTTCCCTTCGTACGGCTTCGTCGAAATTCCACGTCATTTTGATGAATGTCACTGCCATCACCCCCTGGCGAAATGTTGAGGTTGCATGGGTGATCCATACACAGGGTCTAATGTGTATAAGTGCAGTGGTACCTCTAAATTACACTCATCAATGTGTTGGTTGTCCTTTATCTCCGTCGTGCAGTCTTCTCACAAAGACGTCACCATTTTTATTAATCGATGTTTTCTGCACGGTCTGAACCACACCACTTCGGTGTGGTTCCACGTGTCCACACTTCAACAACTGAGCTGCTGCCCAACGGCAAATAAGCATTAATGGCTTCCTCTTGCCACACTTACTTGGAGAGGCTAACCAAACTACAAGCATACGACTTGTGTTAGCTATAGTTATGAGTCTGCAAATGGCGTGAATATTGATGTAATGTCGTTCAATACACCGTCCTTAGTCAACAATAGGAATACCAACACTTATAGTCGTTACCCCCCCCCCCATGAACCATGGACCTTGCCGTTGGTGGGGAGGCTTGCGTGCCTCAGTGATACAGATGGCTGTACCGTAGGTGCAACCACAACGGAGGGGTATCTGTTGAGAGGCCAGACAAACATGTGGTTCCTGAAGAGGGGCAGCAGCCTTTTCAGTAGTTGCAGGGGCAACAGTCTGGATGATTGACTGATCTGGCCTTGTAACATTAACCAAAACTGCCTTGCTGTGCTGGTACTGCGAACGGCTGAAAGCAAGGGGAAACTACAGCCGTAATTTTTCCCGAGGACATGCAGCTTTACTGTATGATTAAATGATGATGGCGTCCTCTTGGGTAAAATATTCCGGAAGTAAAATAGTCCCCCATTCGGATCTCCGGGCGGGGACTACTCAAGAGGACGTCGTTATCAGGAGAAAGAAAACTGGCGTTCTACGGATCGGAGCGTGGAATGTCAGATCACTTAATCGGGCAGGTAGGTTAGAAAATTTAAAAAGGGAAATGAATAGGTTAAAGTTATAGTGGGAATTAGTGAAGTTCGGTGGCAGGAGGAACAAGACTTTTGGTCAGGTGATTACAGGGCTATAAATACAAAATCAAATAGGGGTAATGCAGGAGTAGGTTTAATAATGAATAAAAAAATTGGCAGAACATCCAGTGGTCATGGCACAATTGTTGGATTGTAAATATTGTTTATAATGGTCTCCTCCACTTGCGTAGAGACATAATGGATCTCATTTTCTGTATCCGTTGACATGACACGAGCTGCTCGATATTGCCAAGTGGCACTGTCGAGAGGGAAAGCCATCGTTTTCAGCGTGACGGACGCACTGAGCCCAAACCACGGTGAACGGCGACTTCAGTGATGTCAAGCGAGAGCTCATTGAATAGCTGGATGGATGTCTGCTGTGTTTTCTGATGAACGTTGGTTCTGCCACAGTGCCGGTGATGGCTGTGTGTTGGTTAGGAGGACAGTGCAGGGTCTGCAGCCAATCTGTTCTCGTGCAAGACACACTGGACCTACACTTGGAGCTACTGTCTGGGGTGCAATTTCATATGACAACGGGAGCACGTCATTCCGACTGCGAAACTGTACATCAGTCTGATTATTCGACCTGTTGTGCTGCCGTTCATGAATAGTATTCCAATGATGTCAGATATTCCCTCGAATATGGGACATCATGGGACGACAAACGTATTCCCGAAATTTCACTATTAAACAAAAATTATTTTTATGGTTGTGTACAGGATGGCGGGTATGGGCAGGCGGTGGGCGTTGTGGAATAATAGTGTGAATTTTAGAGAAAGGCCATTTATTGGCTAAAGCATGATGAACGGGGCTACATAGGCCTAGGGAGGTGAGGGTGAGCCAGAGCTTATAATGTGGCGAACATTGTTCGCGAATCTACCGAAAGTGGTTGTCTGCCAAAACTAAGTCCACAGTGCCGTAGCACCGGGAGAAGCGGGAGATGTTCAATGCTACAGGACGCGCATCCGACTCGTGAGCAAGAATACAAGAGAGAGGGCCCGGCGACGGGCGGCCGGGTATATTCGACGCACCGCGCGGCTTCCTCCACCCTGATTGGTCAGGACCGAGCAAACCGTGCGGGCGGCATGGAACTTTCCAGAGTGTTGCCTGCTAAGCGACGCCTGGGGCGGCGTTACCTCGTAAGCACATGAGAGAGGCGCGTGATCAAGGTGCCCTTTCTCGGTGCTGACTTCCTGTTACTAGACCGTGGGACGAAAGAATTTACAGGCAGCTAACACTGCCGGCCGTGGCTTGGCCGTAATGGAAAAATGAAGTTACCGGTTTGAGGCTCATATAATAAAGTAAAATCCCTTATTGTCTGGCTCATCCTTTACATTCCTCCCCCTTCCGTGGGAGCGGAGAACGTACGTGAATTCGCTCAATGTAATTATTATTTGAATGTAAACAAATTTATCTTGCAAAAGAAAGTGAACATCACTTGATTAAGAATGGCCCTCACGGAAGACGGCAGGGGTCTTAGTCTATGGGAGGGTATAGAGACTCTAAAGACCTCCTAAGGGTCGCAAGGGGACTTACACATGTCGACAATATTGTGTGTATACAAGAATCATCATAAAATATCAAAACATAGTAAAACATCTGAACATCATAAAATATCATAGAATATCAAGACAAAATTAGGACACAACATAGCAGTGTGAATTAGATAAATATGTCAAGTTTTCTTGTTGCTAAGTTGAATTAAAAATGTCTCTTTTTTTCTTTTGTTGGAATAAGTTGAAAATATGAACATATCACCACTGATGAGTCACGGCGAGGGCGACAGACGCGAGGCGGCGTGGTGTGTTGTCCTCAGCGGGCAGCGCGCAGGCTGCCGGCGGGTAGGGGGCGTGGCCGTGGCCAGGTCCGTGCACTGGAACTCAGCGCAGGGGGGGTATGAGGGGAGGTCCACACGTTTCAAAACACAGTTGAAAAGGGAGTTATCACTAAGGGAACACTTTACTACACTACGCTAGTTTTTCCACATTAACTGATATCTCAGTTTCACTCTTAAAACTAAGGGAGGGCACATGCCTGATAGGTTCTTGTTTTCTCTTTTTTGTTTAGTTTAGTTTGTGGCTGTTTGCCATTCATTTAAGTGTACCAACAGGCGAACGTAAGAAATTTGCCTTTTTTCATGATTAGCAAGTCATCATTTGACGATAGGAGGTGATCATTTGATTTATTAGATGAAGCAGGGAATCACGGATAAGCTCCCAGGTAAAAAAAACATAATTAAAGGGGCGCGAATACTACGTAAGCCGTAGTGGCATGAATGGTTATTAATGGTGTTCCAACAGGAACCGTTTGCTGAAGATCTGCGCGGAGGCTACGTCAGAGTGGCAGCTGACTGCAAGGCCAATCTCGCGCTACGTCAGAAAGGCGCGCGGCAGATAACTTCCTAGGGCAGCGCGGCGTCAGATCTGCACGCGGCAGCTGAGAAGCGAAGCCGAGAAGGCTACGACTGTCAAATGCCGTACGCAGGGAGCACGTGCTCTGCGTAGAAAGCATGCGTCAGATGTAAGAGCGAGAGAGAGATGAAGCATACCGACGCTGTCCACTGCGCTGTCCGTACTTTACACACTCTCTACATGTTCTCGGGCTCCTGCGCCCGAGGAGCTTATTTATGTGCTCCAACATGAGAAGTGACAAATATTAAAGTCACAAAAGGGGTATACTGTTACTGAATAAAAGGGAATAGATGCGCGCAATCGATTTGGTTTACTCAACGATGACCAACAAATCAGAAGTGGGATTACTCGTGACATCAAGCTAGATGCGTTGTTACAGCGGGTTCTGTTTAAAATTACATTATGCCATAGTAAATTACTTCATAAGTGACAGGTACGTCACAACCCCGTAACATAGGTCCTATGAAATCCATTTTAGCCCAAACACAATTGTTACAAAAACATGAAAATATAAAAGTAAGGTACACAAATATCATATTAAATTGTTGTATATACCATATCACTAAACAAAGAAAGTTTAGTGCCTCTTTGGGCTGACCCTCTACATGTAATAACGTTCACATTGTGAGAGGAAGTTTCTCATGCGTCAATACATTTGCAAAACACCATCAAGTGAAACTGAGAAAAAAAAGTTACACCTGTTTGGTGCAGGTGGTGCGTATATTGTGTCGTTGGATGTCAAGGCTGTTGCTAACAAGAGGAGAAAAATAAAACTCGAAGGGAATCTAGAGATTTCGATAGTGGAGACAGAAAGCGTAAGAAATTGGATTGGAATATAATTTGAGCGAAATTTCTGAAGGACTTTCCGTTTATGAAGGTACAGTGCAAGGCACATCGTTTACACGACGTTATCGCCTACTTAACTGTGTATACGACAATTCTGCGATTCCAAAATAGCTGCTTCATACTTCTTCCTCAAACTCGACATCTCTTACATAAATAAAAAAACTTTACTGTGCTACCAAATTCACCGTCTTCATCCTCTCAACATCTTGCGACTAACTTTACTTTGCGACCAAATTCGCCGTCTTTATCTTCTTAATATCTTGCGACTAAACTCGCCGTCTCTATGACTCCATAGGGCTGGCCTCCTCGGGCCCAGCTGATTGCTTAAAACTCCGTCTATCATTGGTTATCTCGCAGTGTCCTGGGACACGTCATACAGTTAAATGCTACTACTTCAGTAGTCGGTATTCCTTCGAAAAATACAACGGGAAACAGTGTCAAATAAGGCTCAAGGTTTGAACAGAGATTTCCGCTTACTGGTGCTTAGCTGCGGGCTAGACGCGGTTCGCGTCTGATGGTGCCTGATCAGCTGTCGTCAGAGAGCACGGATCACTGTTCTCGTGAACTCTTCTTCGACATGGAAGATCAAAGTCTGGGCTGAATAGTTCTGTGTCTGTTGAAAGTTGACAGATGAAAGTGGGTAGGATGAACTATGTCGCGAAACGGAAAAGTGAAGAAACGACACAGACATCTAAGGGTCCGCGTGGGAGCCAACCGCGTCACGTAAGGTACGTGCCCTTGCGGGTGGTGCTTGACTCTTCAAGGGTTGTTCTGTTGATAGTGGAAAGATGAAAGTGGGTAGAACAGACTACGTAGCGAAACGGAAAAGAGGAGAAACGACACAGACAGCTGAGGGACCGCGTGGGTGCCAGCAGCGTCACGTAAGATACGTGCCCTTGCGGGTGGTGCATGACTCTTCAAGGGTTGTGTTGAGAGAGGAAAGATGAAAGTGTGTAGGATGGACTACGTCGCGAAATGGAAAAGTGAAGAAACGACACAGACAGCTAAGGGACTGCGCGGGTGCCAGCCGCGTCAAGTAAGGTACGTGCCCTTGCGGGTGTGGTTCTCTTGTTCATCCAACAGACTAGGTATATGGCCAAAGCTTGCTCGTTCTGTGGGTGTGATTCACTCTGTTTACGTTATCTATCACGGGGGTAGGCATGTGGTATGTCCCTCCAGATAAACATTCAAATACAAATCAAAATAAAGCATGGTTACATCCTAAGCTATTCTTCCAAAACAATTTATCACCTAAGACATTATTATTAAACAAATAGTTGGCAGTACTCGGGAACTTACTCTAGCGTACATGAAATCCTACAAATTGATTATCCTCATCAATATAGTAACACAGCGACACATGGAAACACTAGGTTGATACAAACACTAAATTACTGGTGCTGGCAGACTCTAGCTAAAACTCTCTAAACATTTGATATTAGCATAAATGAAACATGGACAAAATGAACAATAGTAAGAATAATACATCGACAAAAGTAATTAGACATAACTAATTGGGTGTAAGAAATTGGACATAAGTAATTGGCAACTCGTCATAGTGATACAAGACATGGCAAAACCGCAACAAAAGCAAAAGTTTAAAATATTATTTCTTTCAAACAAAACTTCCTCATCCTCCAGTTACATTTCGTAGCAAAATGAGTGTAAGTATCCCTTGGTATTCCTTTATGCTCTCGTTTGCATTTCCATACCAACTTTGGTACTTCTACCCACAAGAAAACTGTCATTAAGTAATGGCAATGTTGTGTGTGATGCTGCGGAATAGTGTGATGCCACGTTAATACTTCCTTTAACAAGACTGATGAAAAGTGGTTTTGTGTCGCCTTCAATGAACAGACCAATAATTATTAAACATGTGATATGCTGTTTGCTGTGTTGATTTGTTTTTGCAAATATTTGTGATTATCAGTCACCCAGTCAATCGTTCAAGGATATGATTGTTGTTCCTTTTGTTAATTCTCTCACTTACCTGCTTCCATATAATCAATATTGGCGGCTCGGCGAAGCTGGTTGCATCTCGAAGACGTCGATATGACTTACCTGTCGGTGCTTTGGTTTTTGATAAAATTAGAGTTCATTTGTCATATAAAGAGTGTGTTCCTTACTAGTGAAAATGTGCATAAAGATATTCATAGGGTTCGTTATACAATGGTTAAGAATTCCTGTGTTGAGATTCAGTGCAGCTTGAGGTGCTAAGGTGCGACACGCGTCGCGCTCGTGAGATTGTAAGTTGCTGACAGCACAGCTGACAGTACGGTTGCGTCCGGTTTCACTGACTCGGCAGCATAACTGGCGTTCACGCTGGGTCCGTCCTCTTGCTACGCATGGAGTTTAGTCTCTCGGTACAGTCACAAAACTTCTTTCCAGAGTTAGCTTATGTTGTTCACGACAGTTATGCATGGAGGATGTTCTTTTCTAAGGGACTCTAATAACTTAAATCGCTAGAGGTCACAAAACTATCAGGTTCCAATTATTTTATTTAAACACTCTGTTCTTCTAAAATTTAGGTAACTGGCAGGTGTTAGGCTTCCAGATAAACTGTATTTTGCGATGGCATTCCAAACCCTACTCCTCAGCTAACGCGTTTCCCACACAGCGGTCGTTTACAGGACAGATATAGCGACAAGTGCCGGCTTCCTTGACGCCATATAGATCCGTTTATTAACCGTGGTGGTGATACAACATAGCCGGAGGTCGATCTGAAATTCCAACGTTTACTAATCCTGATGGTTTAGACAATGCGTACCAGGAAAAGTTCTCTCACGATTTTTGTTCCATACTGAAAATTCAAATAGACAATACACATAGATTCCCGTCTTTAGATAAGACTAATAAAATCTGTAGGGCAATATTAAGATGGTGATTTTATTTCTATAAGCATCCCTTTAGGTTTGCAGTTTAAACTGCAACGTACGAATGTACGAATGTGTAGCGTGGCTGAGGCACGCGGCCTGCAGGGCGAAGGGTGGGTGAAGAGGAGGGGCAAGGGGAGAGTTGCAGATGCTGTATGCGCCAAAGACAGAGGCGGTGGGTGGGGAAGGGGGAACTGCAATGGCCGCCCTCTCGGCAGGCCCGTGAGAGGGAAGGGAAGGGGGCCGCGTCGCCAGCTGACAGGGAGGGGCGGGACTCGCCGCATGTGAACAGCTGTAGACAACAGCGGCGGTATTTACGCGACTCCCTCCGTGGCATTTAATATACAGAAATACGTGGTACCAAGAAAACTTACCTTGTTGTCTGTTCACAACGCATCATGAAAACAATAAAATAGCACTTGAGGAAGACTCCTTTTACTTTAGAGTAACCTATTTGTTGTTTAACTTGGACATACTTATTCTTGTTATTATGGTTGTGTAATCATTTAGCAAAACATACATGTAATTGGGCGTATTTCAAAGGACAGGTGGACGGCAGCATGTAGTCACTGACCTACTGGCAGTTCCGAAGGCGTGTTGCTATCATGTTTTTATGGTAAAGCTTTAGTAGCTGTGTTCGTGCACTATTCACTAAATTAACAGGTGAAATGTGAATCCCTTTGATATATTCTAGATTAACTGATTCTTTGTCTAAGTGTTCTGTTGACAAGGACAACTTTCCCCTTAATTCCATGATTAAAGAATGTTTGTGGTTTTAATTCTCGACTGCTACGATAACATTACTGGAGACGTTAAATGACAAAATGATTACATAACTTCAATTACTTCCATGAACATGTGACGTCATAAATTCTATTACCAGTTACCAATGGTTGCCAATTCTTATGTCTACTTAGAACTAACATGCACAACTTAATTAAAGCTATAGTAACGACGGTGTTTTCCGTCAATTGATTCTCTTGCTGCATGCATGACTTTTCCATCTGTTTACATACCATTTCAGACCTACTTTCTGGAACGCAAATCATATGGGTTTGACCTTAGAGCATATCTACGTTGTTGTCTAGGCGGTTGTATTACCTTCTTTCTTGTTTTTTTGGGTGGAACTACTGGCGTAATAGGCCGAGCTTTTCCGGTCGGAATTTCGTGCTGAACCAAATCCGTAGCCGGTAGGAACTGCCTCTCTTCAAACAACCACGAAAATTCCTCTAATACTGGCTGCAACATCCTTTTCTCCTCACTGTTTAAACGACCTAACTTCTCTGATAACTGACTTCTTGACGTCGACGCAACATATCGCACTTCTCTAACTGAACATTTCTTTCCTTTCCTTCCTTTCTGATCTTTATCTCGCTGCTTCTCAGCTCCTCTTATTCCCTCAAAAATTTCCTGACCACTGGCAACAATAGTACCCTTCGGTATCACAACATCTTTTACACCAAAATTATCTATACTTACTGGTATCGCAAAACCCTTCTGTCTCCTCTCCGGTCGGCAGATACTTCTCTTTATATGTACTGACTGACGATCTAAAACATAATTCTGGGTGAGCGGGTCAACCAGAATGTCTGTCTTAGGCTGTTCTTGATTTTTGACATCTATCCAGAGAATCTTTCCACTTCCGCCTTTTATCCCCACAGTTGGTTTTTATCGCCCACATCTGTGGTTTTATGGGAGACTGTGAACGGCGCCTTTCACAGCTCCCTCGCGACTGACGGGGGTGCGCACTGGCAAATCGGTGAATTGCTTCGCTGAACTGCACAGTTCGCGTTCGATAATCCACTATCCCCTGATAACGGTGTAGGAAATCATTCCCCAGTATGATGTCAAATTCACCCTTCTTTAGCCTTACTACTTCCATTCTGTATTTACCCTCGTCTGTTTGCAGATTCACTACACACGAACCTGCAGGGACAATTACTTCCTCTCCAAGGCCACTGATATGGTACCAGGGTGACTGTAACTCCCTTCGATCATTTTTCTTCGCAAACAATACACTAACTTGAGCACCAGTATCAACTAAAATTCTAACTGATTTGTTCCCGAGTACGCCAACTAGACTAACGTGTTCCACCTCTTTACATTTTCCAGTCCTAACCGGGTGTATTACTTTTGTTGGGGGCGCGGGTGGGTGGCGGAACCTGCCCCCCAAGCGTTTACCTGATTGGACCCCACGTTGCAGTGGTGGCCGCGCATCTGATTTGAGAATGGTGACTTTCTGGGGCAAACATTATTAGGATGACCTACTGTCTGGCAAATGGTGCAATACGGCGCGCGACAGCGCATTGCCGTACGGTTGGGCTTCCCACAACGCTGACAAAATATTTCTTTTGCTGGGACCGGTACTGGGTCCGATGGGCGCGGGGCGGCAGCGCAAAAACGCAACACCTCTTCGCGTAGCATTGCCAAACGAACAGCTTCAAACAGAGAAGTGGGGGAGGCTGCTTTGACTTCTCCTCCGATGCGGGGTTCAATACCGCCAACAAATGCATCAATTGCACGCGCTTCGGCTTCTGAGCGCAAAATTCTGTTTTCACTGGCATTTTCACCTAGCTTATAGGTACGACAAGATACTGCTCGTATGCCCTCTGCAAAGGCATCAAAATCCTCATTAGGCTTCTGCCTAAGGGTTGATAATTGATCTCTGTAATATGCGGTACCTCTGGTATCGGAATAACGCGTAGTCAATCCGTGGGCCAATACTTCAAATTCGTGCGTGTCACGCAATTCGTCCACCGTTTCTATAAACATTCGGGCTTCCCCTGTCAACTTCAGTCGGGCTACATTGACCAATAGGTCACCCGGCCAGGCACACGTGCGACCCACATCACGAATATTTTGTAAGAACATAGCCACATTTTCGTGGGACTTCCCGGAAAACTTGGGAATGTAATCAGCCGCAGGAAAATTGCTTACAGTCGCCATGTTAGCAGAAATTGTGGCGTTTGTATTAGAGACCGAATTAGTGTTAGTTGCCTCTGTCTCAGCATTAGTTACAGGGGTGGAGCTAGCCACAGGTATGGAAGTTCGCGCACTAGCTTCCAGCATCTGTTTCAAGACGCGGTTTTGCTCAAGTAGCTCTTGATTTTGTGCGAATAACTGGCGTATTTGCGCATTTATGGCCTCGAGCGGGTCTTGCGAGGCGGGTGCCTCTACGGGGGTATCCCGTTCCGTCGCTCGTGTCCCTATCGGCATGTTTACAATTTTATGAGACGCTAGTGACCAGAAAAAAGTAGTGATTGTTACAAAAAAAGGACGGCCACATAGATTCTCAATCCAGCGGCGGTAGATAGTCGAAGCTATAGTTGTAAGCATCGTGGCGACTTACATGGCGATGGGGGCGGTGCGACGCAGTGGTGGCGGCGACGGCATGGTGGAGTGGCGGCGAGCGGTGGTCGGCGGGCGGCAGCGGGCGGCGGCGGCGGCGTCCGGACCCTCGGGCGGCGGCAAATGTGTTGGCGGTGGACGGCGCTGGCTCGGCCGGTCGGCGATGGCGGCAGGCCCCTGGCTCGTCGGTGACAGCGGCGGGCGGCGGCGCCTGGCGCGGCAACGGATGACGGCGGCCCGGCCGGACGCGCAGCGCAGCGCAGGCCCCTCGAACTCAGGCAGCGGGCAGCGCGGCGGCGTCCGGCTCACGTGGCTGACTAGCGTGGGCTGCCTCACTGCAGCGCGCGCCCTGTGCGTGTTTAGTGGAGCAGCCACGGCCCACGTGGAGCAAACGTGGCGGCCGGTTGGCGCATTCCATGCGTGAAGTGTACGGCGTTTTGCCGGGAAAAATTTAGTGTAGCGACAAAGTGTCTACGGGAACGGATCCCACTTCTGCCACCAGTTGTACAGGATGGCGGGTATGGGCAGGCGGTGGGCGATGCGGAATAATAGGGTAATTTGTAGAGAAAGGCCATTTATTGGCTAAAGCATGATGAAAAGGGGCTACATAGGCGTAGGGAGGTGAGGGTGAGCCAGAGCTTACAATTTGGTGAACATTGTTCGCGAAGCTACGGAAAGTGGTTGTCTGCCAAAACTAAGTCCACAGTGCCGCAGCACCGGGAGAAGCGGGAGATGTTCAATGCTACATGGCGCGCATCCAACTCGCGGGTGAGGAAGAATAAAAGAGAGGGGGCCCGGCGACGGGCGGCCGGGTATGTTCGACGCACCACGCGGCTTCCTCCGCCCTGATTGGTCAGGAACGAGCAAACCGTGCGGGCGGCATGGAACTTTCCAGAGCGTTGCCTCCTAAGCAACGCCAGGGGCAGCGTTACTACGTCAGCACACGAGAGAGGCGCGTGAACAAGGTGCCCTTTCTCGGTGCTGACTTCCTGTTACTAGACCGTGGGACGAAAGAATTTACAGGCAGCTACCACTGCCGGCCGTGGCCTGGCCGCAATGGAAAAATGAAGTTTTCGTCTGGAAGCTCATATTATAAAGTAAAATCCCTTATTGTCTGGCTCATCCTTTACAAGTGATACTCGACTCCCAATAGAAAATCTTATCGTTTCTGTAGAAACGTATCTCGATTTAGAAGGACAATGCAGGGACCCCAGAGTATTTCATATGGACGCAAATTGTGTGTTAATTCGTCAATGTGAGGGAGCGATGGATGCAGTAAAGGAGGAATAATGCATCGGAAAAGAGATACTCGACTCCCAAAACAAAATCCTACGTTTCCGTAGAAACGTAACTCGATTTTGAAAGAGAATGCAGGGAACCCTGAGTATTTTATATGGACGCAAATTGTGTGTTAATTCGTCAATGTGAGGTAGCGAGGGATGCAGTAAAGGAGGAATAATGCATCGGAAAAGAGATACTCGACTCCCAAAAGAAAATCCTGTCATTTCCGTAGAAACGTATCTCGATTTAGAAGGACAATGCAGGGTACCCAGAATATTTCATATGGACGCAAATTGTGTGTTAATTCGTCAATGTGAGGGAGCGAGGGATGCAGTAAAGGAGGAATAATGCATCGGAAAAGAGATACTCGACTCCCAAAAGAAAATCCTACGTTTCCGTAGAAACGTAACTCGATTTTGAAGGAGAATGCAGGGAACACTGAGTATTTCATATGGACGCAAATTTTGTGTTAATTCGTCAATGTGAGGAAGCGAGGAATGCAGTAAAGAAGGAATAATGCATCGGAAAAGAGATACTCGACTCCCAAAAGAAAATCCTGTCTCTTCCGCAGAAACGTATCTCGATTTAGAAGGACAATGCAGGGAACCCAGAGTATTTTGTATGGACGCAAATTGTGTGTTAATTCGTTAATGTAAGGGAGCGAGGGATGCAGTAAAGGAGGAATAATGCATCGGGAAAGGGATACACGACTCCCAAAAGAAAATCCTATCGTTTCCGTAGAAACGTATCTCGATTTAGAATGACAATGCAGGGAACCCAGAGTATTTCATTTGGACGCAAATTCTGTGTTAATTCGTCAATGTGAGGGAGCGAGGGATGCAGTAAAGGAGGAATAATGCATCGGAATAGAGATACTCGACTCCCAACAGAAAATCCTATCGTTTCCGTAGAAACGTAACTCGATTCAGAAGGACAATGCAGGGTACACAGAATATTTCATATGGACGCAAATTGTGTGTTAAATCGTCAATGTGAGGGAGGGAGGGATGCAGTAAAGGAGGAATAATGCATCGGGAAAGAGATACTCGACTCCCAAAAGAAAATCCTATCGTTTCCGTAGAAACGTATCTCGATTTAGATGGACAATGCAGGGAACCCAGAGTATTTCATTTGGTCGCATATTGAGTGTTAATTCGTCTATGAGAGGGACCGAGAGATGCAGTAAAGGAGGAATAATGCATCAAAAAAGAGATACTCGACTCCCAAAAGAAAATCCTATCGTTTCCGTAGAAACGTATCTCAATTTAGAAGGACAATGCAGGGAACCCAGAGTATTTCATATGTACGCAAATTGAGTGTTAATTTGTCAATGTGAGGGAGCGAGGGACGCAGTAAAGGAGGAGTAATGCATCGGAAACGAGATACTCGACTCCCAAAAGAAAATTCTGTCGTTTCCGTAGAAACGTATCTCGATTAAGAAGGAGATGGCAGGGAACCCAGAGTATTTCATATGGACGCCAATTGTGTGTTAATTCGTCAATCTGAGGGAGCGAGGGATGCAGTAAAGGAGTAATAATACATTGGAAAAGACTTACTCGACTCCCAAAAGAAAATCCTATCGTTTCCGTAGAAACGTATCTCGATTTAGGAGGACAATGCAGGGAACCCAGAGTATTTCATATGGACCCAATTTGTGTGTTAATTCGTCAAAGTGAGGGAGCAAGGGATGCAGTAAAGGAGGAATAATGCATCGGAAAAGAGATACTCGACTCCCAAGAGAAATTCCTATCGTTTCCGTAGAAACGTATCTCGATTTAGAAAGAGATGGCAGGGAACCCAGAGTATTTCATATGGAAGCAAATTGTGTGTTAATTCGTCAATGTGAGGGAGCGAGGGATGCAGTAAAGGAGGAATAATGCATCTGAAAAGAAATACTCGACTCCCAAAAGAAAATCCTATCGTTTCCGTAGAATCTTATCTCGATTTAGGAGGACAATGCAGGGAACCCAGGGTATTTCATATGTACGCAAATTGAGTGTTAATTCGTCAATGTGAGGGAGCAAGGGATGCAGTAAAGGAGGAATAAAGCATCGCAAAAGAGATACTCGACTCCCAAAAGAAAATCCTATCGTTTCCATAGAAACGTATTTCGATTTAGAAGGACAGTGCAGTTAACCCAGAGAATTTCATATGGACGCAAATTGTGTTTTAATTCGTCAATGTGAGGGAGCGATGGATGCAGTAAAGGAGGAATAATGCATCGCAAGAGAGATACTCGACTCCCAAAAGAAAAGCCTATTGCTTCCGTAGAAACGTGCCACGATTTAGAAGGACAATGCAGGGAACCCAGGGTGTTTCATATGGACGCAAATTGCGTGTTAATTTGTCAATGTGAGGGAGCGAGGGACGCAGTAAAGGAGGAATAATGCATCGGAAACGAGATACTCGACTCCTAAAAGAAAATCCTATCGTTTCCGTAGAAAGGTATCTCGATTTTGAAGGACAATGTAGGGAACCCAGAGAATTTCATATGGAAGCAAATTGTGTGTCAATTCGTCAATGTGAGGATGCGAAGGATGCTGTAAAGGAGGAATAATGCATCGGAAAAGAGATACTCGACTCCCACAAGAAAATCCTGTCGTTTCCGTAGAAACGTATCTCGTTTTAGATGGACAATGCAGGGAACCCAGAGTATTTAATGTGGTCGCATATTGAGTGTTAATTCCTCTATGAGAGGGACCGAGAGATGCAGTAAAGGAGGAATAATGCATCAAAAAAGAGATACTCAACTCCCAAAAGAAAATCCTATCGTTTCCGTAGAAACGTATCTCAATTCAGAAGGACAATGCAGGGAACCCAGAGTATTCCGTATGGACGCAAATTGTGTGTTAATTCGTCAATGTGAGGGAGCGGGGGTTGCAGTAAAGGAGGAATAATGCATCGGAAAAGGGATACACGACTCCCAAAAGAAAATCCTATCGTTTCCGTAGAAACGTATCTCGATTTAGAAGGACAATGCAGGGAACCCAGAGTATTTCGTATGGACGCAAATTGTGTGTTAATTCGTCAATGTGAGGGAGCGCGGGATGCAGTAAAGGAGGAATAATGTATCGGAATAGAGATACTCGACTCCCAACAGAAAATCCTATCGTTTCCGTAGAAACGTATCTCGATTAAGAAGGAGATCGCAGGGATCCCAGAGTATTTCATATGGACGCCAATTGTGTGTTAATTCGTCAATCTGAGGGAGCGAGGGATGCAGTAAAGGAGGAATAATGCATCGGAAAAGAGATACTCGACTCCCAAGAGAAATTCCTATCGTTTCCGTAGAAACGTATCTCGATTTAGAAGGAGATGGCAGGGAACCCAGAGTATTTCATATGGAAGCAAATTGTGTGTTACTTCGTCAATGTGAGAGAGCGAGGGATGCAGTAAAGGAGGAATAATGCATCGGAAAAGACATACTCGACTCCCAAAAGAAAATCCTATCGTTTCCGTAGAAACTTATCTCCATTTAGGAAGACAATGCAGGGAACCCTGAGTATTTCATATGGACGCAAATTTTGTGTTAATTCGTCAATGTGAGGGAGCGAGGGATGCAGTAAAGGAGGAATAATGCATCGGAAAAGAGATACACGATTCCCAAAAGAAAATCCTATCATTTCCGTAGAAACGTATCTCGATTTAGAGGGACAATGCAGGTAACCCAGAGTATTTCATTTGGACGCAAATTCTGTGTTAATTCGTCAATGAGAGAAGGCGAGGGTTGCAGTAAAGGAGGAATAATGCATCAGGAAAGAGATACTCGACTCCCAAAAGAAAATCCTATCGTTTCTGTAGAAAAGTATCTCGATTTAGAAGGACACTGCACAGAACCCAGGGTATTTCATATGGACGCAAATTGTGTGTTAATTCGTCAATTTGAGGGAGCGAGGGATGCAGTAAAGAAGGAATAATGCATCGGAAAAAAGATACTCGACTCCCAAAAGAAAGTCCTATCGTCTCCGTAGAAACGTATCTCGATTTGGAAGGACAATGAAGGGAACCCAGAGTATTTCATATGGGCGCAAATTGTGTGTTAATTCGTCAATGTGAGGGAGTGAGGGAAGCAGCAAAGGAGGAATAATGCATGGGAAAAGAGATGCTCGACTCCAAAAGCAAATGATATCGTTTCCGTAGAAACGTATCTCGATTAAAGACAATGGAGGGAACTCAGAGTATTTCATATGGACGCAAATTGTGTGTTAATTCGTCAATGTGAGGAAGCGAGGAATGCAGTAAAGAAGGAATAATGCATCGGAAAAGAGATACTCGACTCCCAAAAGAAAATCCTATCGTTTCCGTAGAAACGTATCTCAATTTAGAAGGACAATGCAGGGAACCCAGAGTATTTCATATGTACGCAAATTGAGTGTTAATTTGTCAATGTGAGGGAGCGAGGGACGCAGTAAAGGAGGAATAATGCATCGGAAACGAGATACTCGACTCCCAAAAGAAAATCCTGTCGTTTCCGTGGAAACGTATCTCGATGAAGAAGGAGATGGCAGGGAACCCAGAGTATTTCATATGGACGCCAATTGTGTGTTAATTCGTCAATCTGAGGGAGCGAGGGACGCAGTAAAGGAGGAATAATGCATCGGAAACGAGATACTCGACTCCCAAAAGAAAATCCTGTCGTTTCCGTGGAAACGTATCTCGATTAAGAAGGAGATGGCAGGGAACCCAGAGTATTTCATATGGACGCCAATTGTGTGTTAATTCGTCAATCTGAGGGAGCGAGGGATGCAGTAAAGGAGTAATAATACATTGGAAAAGACATACTCGACTCCCAAAAGAAAATCCTATCGTTTCCGTAGAAACGTATCTCGATTTAGGAGGACAATGCAGGGAACCCAGAGTATTTCATATGGACCCAAATTGTGTGTTAATTCGTCAATGTGAGGGAGCAAGGGATGCAGTAAACGAGGAATAATGCATTGGAAAAGAGATACAAGACTCCCAAAAGAAAATCCTATCATTTCCGTAGAAACGTATCTCGATTTAGAGGGACAATGCAGGTAACCCAGAGTATTTCATTTGGACGCAAATTCTGAGTTAATTCGTCAATGAGAGAAGGCGAGGGTTGCAGTAAAGGAGGAATAATGCATCAGGAAAGAGATACTCGACTCCCAAAAGAAAATCCTATCGTTTCTGTAGAAACGTATCTCGATTTAGAAGGACACTGCACAGAACCCAGGGTATTTCATATGGACGCAAATTGTGTGTTAATTCGTCAATTTGAGGGAGCGAGGGATGCAGTAAAGAAGGAATAATGCATCGGAAAAAAGATACTCGACTCCCAAAAGAAAGTCCTATCGTCTCCGTAGAAACATATCTCGATTTGGAAGGACAATGCAGGGAACCCAGAGTATTTCATATGTACGCAAATTGAGTGTTAATTTGTCAATGTGAGGGAGCGAGGGACGCAGTAAAGGAGGAATAATGCATCGGAAACGAGATACTCGACTCCCAAAAGAAAATCCTGTCGTTTCCGTGGAAACGTATCTCGATTAAGAAGGAGATGGCAGGGAACCCAGAGTATTTCATATGGACGCCAATTGTGTGTTAATTCGTCAATCTGAGGGAGCGAGGGATGCAGTAAAGGAGTAATAATACATTGGAAAAGACATACTCGACTCCCAAAAGAAAATCCTATCGTTTCCGTAGAAACGTATCTCGATTTAGGAGGACAATGCAGGGAACCCAGAGTATTTCATATGGACCCAAATTGTGTGTTAATTCGTCAATGTGAGGGAGCAAGGGATGCAGTAAAAGAGGAATAATGCATCGGAAAAGAGATACACGACTCCCAAATGAAAATCCTATCATTTCCGTAGAAACGTATCTCGATTTAGAAGGACAATGCAGGTAACCCAGAGTATTTCATTTGGACGCAAATTCTGTGTTAATTCGTCAATGAGAGAAGGCGAGGGTTGCAGTAAAGGAGGAATAATGCATCAGGAAAGAGATACTCGACTCCCAAAAGAAAATCCTATCGTTTCTGTAGAAACGTATCTCGATTTAGAAGGACACTGCACAGAACCCAGGGTATTTCATATGGACGCAAATTGTGTGTTAATTCGTCAATTTGAGGGAGCGAGGGATGCAGTAAAGAAGGAATAATGCATCGGAAAAAAGATACTCGACTCCCAAAAGAAAGTCCTATCGTCTCCGTAGAAACGTATCTCGATTTTGAAGGACAATGAAGGGAACCCAGAGTATTTCATATGGGCGCAAATTGTGTGTTAATTCGTCAATGTGAGGGAGTGAGGGAAGCAGCAAAGGAGGAATAATGCATGGGAAAAGAGATGCTCGACTCCAAAAGCAAATGATATCGTTTCCGTAGAAACGTATCTCGATTAAAGACAATGGAGGGAACTCAGAGTAATTCATATGGACGCAAATTGTGTGTTAATTCGTCAATGTGAGGAAGCGAGGAATGCAGTAAAGAAGGAATAATGCATCGGAAAAGAGATACTCGACTCCCAAAAGAAAATCCTGTCTCTTCCGCAGAAACGTATCTCGATTTAGAAGGACAATGCAGGGAACCCAGAGTATTTTGTATGGACGCAAATTGTGTGTTAATTCGTTAATGTAAGGGAGCGAGGGATGCAGTAAAGGAGGAATAATGCATCGGAAAAGGGATACACGACTCCCAAAAGAAAATCCTATCGTTTCCGTAGAAACGTATCTCGATTTAGAAGGACAATGCAGGGAACACAGAGTATTTCATATGGACGCAAATTGTGTGTTAATTCGTCAATGTGAGGGAGCGAGGGATGCAGTAAAGGAGGAATAATGCATCGGAATAGAGATACTCGACTCCCAACAGAAAATCCTATCGTTTCCGTAGAAACGTAACTCGATTCAGAAGGACAATGCAGGGTACACAGAATATTTCATATGGACGCAAATTGTGTGTTAAATCGTCAATGTGAGGGAGGGAGGGATGCAGTAAAGGAGGAATAACGCATCAAAAAAGAGATACTCGACTCCCAAAAGAAAATCCTATCGTTTCCGTAGAAACGTATCTCGATTTAGAAAGAGATGGCAGGGAACCCAGAGTATTTCATATGGAAGCAAATTGTGTGTTAATTCGTCAATGTGAGGGAGCGAGGGATGCAGTAAAGGAGGAATAATGCATCGGAAAAGAGATACTCGACTCCCAAAAGAAAATCCTGTCTCTTCCGCAGAAACGTATCTCGATTTAGATGGACAATGCAGGGAACCCAGAGTATTTCATATGGTCGCATATTGAGTGCTAATTCGTCTATGAGAGGGACCGAGAGATGCAGTAAAGGAGGAATAATGCATCAAAAAAGAGATACTCGACCCCCAAAAGAAAATCCTATCGTTTCCGTAGAAACGTATCTCAATTTAGAAGGACAATGCAGGGAACCCAGAGTATTTCATATGTACGCAAATTGAGTGTTAATTTGTCAATGTGAGGGAGCGAGGGACGCAGTAAAGGAGGAATAATGCATCGGAAACGAGATACTCGACTCCCAAAAGAAAATCCTGTCGTTTCCGTGGAAACGTATCTCGATTAAGAAGGAGATGGCAGGGAACCCAGAGTATTTCATATGGACGCCAATTGTGTGTTAATTCGTCAATCTGAGGGAGCGAGGGATGCAGTAAAGGAGTAATAATACATTGGAAAAGACATACTCGACTCGCAAAAGAAAATCCTATCGTTTCCGTAGAAACGTATCTCGATTTAGGAGGACAATGCAGGGAACCCAGAGTATTTCATATGGACCCAAATTGTGTGTTAATTCGTCAATGTGAGGGAGCAAGGGATGCAGTAAAGGAGGAATAATGCATCGGAAAAGAGATACTCGACTCCCAAGAGAAATTCCTATCGTTTCCGTAGAAACGTATCTCGATTTAGAAAGAGATGGCAGGGAACCCAGAGTATTTCATATGGAAGCAAATTGTGTTTTAATTCGTCAATGTGAGGGAGCGAGGGATGCAGTAAAGGAGGAATAATGCATCGGAAAAGAGATACTCGACTCCCAAAAGAAAATCCTATCGTTTCCGTAGAATCTTATCTCGATTTAGGAGGACAATGCAGGGAACCCAGGGTATTTCATATGTACGCAAATTGAGTGTTAATTCGTCAATGTGAGGGAGCAAGGGATGCAGTAAAGGAGGAATAAAGCATCGCAAAAGAGATACTCGACTCCCAAAAGAAAATCCTATCGTTTCCATAGAAACGTATTTCGATTTAGAAGGACAGTGCAGTTAACCCAGAGAATTTCATATGGACGCAAATTGTGTTTTAATTCGTCAATGTGAGGGAGCGATGGATGCAGTAAAGGAGGAATAATGCATCGGAAGAGAGATACTCGACTCCCAAAAGAAAATCCTATTGCTTCCGTAGAAACGTGCCACGATTTAGAAGGACAATGCAGGGAACCCAGGGTGTTTCATATGGACGCAAATTGCGTGTTAATTTGTCAATGTGAGGGAGCGAGGGACGCAGTAAAGGAGGAATAATGCATCGGAAACGAGATACTCGACTCCTAAAAGAAAATCCTATCGTTTCCGTAGAAAGGTATCTCGATTTTGAAGGACAATGTAGGGAACCCAGAGTATTTCATATGGAAGCAAATTGTGTGTCAATTCGTCAATGTGAGGATGCGAAGGATGCAGTAAAGGAGGAATAATGCATCGGAAAAGAGATACTCGACTCCCACAAGAAAATCCTGTCGTTTCCGTAGAAACGTATCTCGTTTTAGATGGACAATGCAGGGAACCCAGAGTATTTCATTTGGTCGCATATTGAGTGTTAATTCCTCTATGAGAGGGACCGAGAGATGCAGTAAAGGAGGAATAACGCATCAAAAAAGAGATACTCGACTCCCAAAAGAAAATCCTATCGTTTCCGTAGAAACGTATCTCAATTTAGAAGGACAATGCAGGGAACCCAGAGTATTCCGTATGGACGCAAATTGTGTGTTAATTCGTCAATGTGAGGGAGCGGGGGTTGCAGTAAAGGAGGAATAATGCATCGGAAAAGGGATACACGACTCCCAAAAGAAAATCCTTTCGTTTCCGTAGAAACGTATCTCGATTTAGAAGGACAATGCAGGGAACCCAGAGTATTTCATATGGTCGCAAATTGTGTGTTAATTCGTCAATGTGAGGGAGCGAGGGATGCAGTAAAGGAGGAATAATGCAATGGAAAAGAGATACTCGACTCCCAACAGAAAATCCTATCGTTTCCATAGAAACGTATCTCGATTAAGAAGGAGATGGCAGGGAACCCAGAGTATTTCATATGGACGCCAATTGTGTGTTAATTCGTCAATCTGAGGGAGCGAGGGATGCAGTAAAGGAGTAATAATGCATTGGAAAAGAGATACTCGACTCCCAAAAGAAAATCCGATCGTTTCCGTAAAAACGTATCTCGATTTAGGAGGACAATGCAGGGAACCCAGAGTATTTCATATGGACCCAAATTGTGTGTTAATTCGTCAATGTGAGGGAGCAAGGGATGCAGTAAAGGAGGAATAATGCATCGGAAAAGATCTACTCGACTCCCAAAAGAAAATCCTATCGTTTCCGCAGAAACGTATCTCGATTTAGAAGGACAATGCAGGGAACCCAGAGTATTTCATATGGACGCAAATTGTGTGTTAATTTGTCAATGTGAGGGAGCGAGGGATGCAGTAAAGGAGAAATAATGCATCGGAATAGATATACTCGACTCCCAAAAGAAAATCCTATTGCTTCCGTAGAAACGTATCTCGATTTAGAAAGAAAATGCAGGAAACCCAGGGTATTTCATATGGATGCAAATTGTGTGTTAATTCGTCAATGTTGGGGAGCGAGAGATGCAGTAAAGGAGGAATAATGCATCGGAAAAGAGATACTCGACTCCCAAAAGAAAATCCTATCGTTTCCGTAGAAACGTATCTCGATTTAGGAGGACAATGCAGGGAACCCAGAGTATTTCATATGGACGCATATTGTGTGTTAATTTGTCAATGTGAGGGAGCGAGGGATGCAGTAAAGGGAGAATAATGCATCGGAAAAGAGGTACTCGACTCCCAAAAGAAAATCCTATCGTTTCCGTAGAAACGTATCTCGATTAAGAAGGACAATACAGGGAACCCAGAGTATTTCAAATGGACGCAAATTGTGTGTTAATTCGTCAATGTGAGGGAGCGAGGGATACAGTAAAGGAAGAATAATGCATCGGAAAAGAGATACTCGACTCCAAAAAGAAAATCCTATCGCTTCCGTAGAAACGTATCTCGATTTAGAAGGACAATGCAGGGAACCCAGCGAATTTCATATGGACGCAAATTGTGTGTTAATTCGTTAATGTGGGGGAGCGAGGGATGCAGTAAAGGAGGAATAATGCATCGGAAAAGAGATACTCGACTCCCAAAAGAAAATCCTATCGTTTCCGTAGAAACGTATCTCGATTTAGGAGGACAATGCAGGGAACCCAGAGTATTTCATATGGACGCTAATTGTGTGTTACTTTGTCAATGTGAGGGAGCGAGGGATGCAGTAAATGAGGAATAATGCATCGGAAGAGAGATACTCGAATCCCAAAAGAAAATCCTATTGCTTCCGTAGAAACGTATCTCGATATAGAAGGACAATGCAGGGAACCCAGGGTATTTCATATGGACGCAAATTGTGTGTTAATTTGTCAATGTGAGGGAGCGAGGGATGCAGTAAATGAGGAATAATGCATCGGAAAACAGATACTCGACTCCCAAATGAAAATCTTATCGTTTCCGTAGAAACATATCTCGATGTAGAAGGACAATGCAAGGAAACAAGAGTATTTCATATGGACGCAAATTGTGAGTTAATTTGTCAATGTGAGGGAGCAAGGGATGCAGTAAAGGAGGAATAATGCATCGGAAGAGAGATACTCGAATCCCAAAAGAAAATCCTATTGCTTCCGTAGAAACGTATCTCGAATTAGAAGGACAATGCAGGGAACCCAGGGTATTTCAAAAGGACGCAAATTGTTGTGTTAATTTGTCAATGTGGGTGAGCGAGGGATGCAGTAAAGGAGGAATAATGCATCGGAAAAGAGATACTCGACTCCCAAAAGAAAATCCTGTCGTTTCCGTAGAAACGTATCTCGATTTAGAAGGAGATGGCAAGATACCCAGAGTATTTCATATGGAAGCAAATTGTGTGTTAATTTGACAATGTGAGGGAGCGAGGGATGCAGAAAAGGATTAATAACGCATCGGAAAAGAGATACTCGAGTCCCAAAAGAAAATCCTATCATTACCGTCGAAACGTATCTCGATTGAGAAGGACAGTGCAGGGAACCCAGAGTATTTCATATGGACGCAAATTGTGTGTTAATTTGTCAATGTGAGGGAGCGAGGGATGCAGTAAAGGAGGAATAATGCATCGGAATAGAGATACTGGACTCCCAAAAGAAAATCCTATTGCTTTCGTAGAAACGTATCTCGATTTAGAAAGACAATGCAGGAAACCCAGGGTATTTCATATGGATGCAAATTGTGTGTTAATTCGTCAATGTTGGGGAGCGAGAGATGCAGTAAAGGAGGAATAATGCATCGGAAAAGAGTAACTCGATTCCCAAAAGAAAATCCTATCGTTTCCGTAGAAACGTATCTCGATTTAGAAGGACAATGCAGGGAACCCAGAGTATTTCATATGGACACATATTGTGTGTTAATTTGTCAATGTGAGGGAGCGAGGGATGCAGTAAAGGAGGAATAATGCATCGGAAAAGAGGTACTCGACTCCCAAAAGAAAATCCTATTGCTTCCGTAGAAACGTATCTCGATTTAGAAGGACAATGCAGGGAACCCACGGTATTTCATATCGACGCATATTGTGTGTTAATTTGTCAATGTGAGGGAGCGAGGGATGCAGTAAATGAGGAATAATGCATCGGAAAACAGATACTCGACTCCCAAATGAAAATCTTATCGTTTCCGTAGAAACATATCTCGATGTAGAAGGACAATGCAAGGAAACAAGAGTATTTCATATGGACGCAAATTGTGAGTTAATTTGTCAATGTGAGGGAGCAAGGGATGCAGTAAAGGAGGAATAATGCATCGGAAGAGAGATACTCGACTCCCAAAAGAAAATCCTATTGCTTCCGTAGAAACGTATCTCGAATTAGAAGGACAATGCAGGGAACCCAGGGTATTTCAAAAGGACGCAAATTGTTGTGTTAATTTGTCAATGTGAGGGAGCGAGGGATGAAGTAAAGGAGGAATAATGCATCGGAAAAGAGACACTCGACTCCCAAAAGAAAATCCTGTCGTTTCCGTAGAAACGTATCTCGATTTAGAAGGAGATGGCAAGATACCCAGAGTATTTCATATGGAAGCAAATTGTGTGTTAATTTGACAATGTGAGGGAGCGAGGGATGCAGAAAAGGATTAATAACGCATCGGAAAAGAGATACTCGAGTCCCAAAAGAAAATCCTATCATTACCGTCGAAACGTATCTCGATTGAGAAGGACAGTGCAGTTAACCCAGAGTATGTCATATGGACGCAAATTGTGTGTTAATTTGTCAATGTGAGGGAGCGAGGGATGTAGTAAAGAAGGAATAATACATCGGAAAACAGATACTCGAATCCCAAAAGAAAATCCTATCGTTTCCGTAGAAACGAATCTCGATTTAGAAGAAGATGGCAGGGAACGCAGAGTATTTCATATGGACGCAAATTGTGTGTTAATTCGTCAATGTGAGGGAGCGAGGAATGCAGTAAAGGAGGAATAATGCATCGGAAGAGAGATACTCGACTCCCAAAAGAAAATCATATCGTTTCCGTAGAAACGTATCTCGATTTAGAATGTCAATGCAAGGAATCTAGAGTATTTCATATGGACGGAAATTGTGTGTTAATTTGTCAATGTGAGGGAGCGAGGGATGCAGTAAACGAGGGATAATGCATCGGAAAAGAGATACTCGACTCCCAAAAGAAAATCCTATCGTTTCCGCAGAAGCGTATCTCGATTTAGAAGGACAATGCAGGGAACCCAGAGTATTTCATATGGACGCAAATTGTGTGTTAATTTGTCAATGTGAGGGAGCGAGGGATGCAGTAAAGGAGGAATAATGCATCGGAATAGAGATACTCGACTCCCAAAAGAAAATCCTATTGCTTCCGTAGAAACGTATCTCGATTTAGAAGGACAATGCAGGGAACCCACGGTATTTCATATCGACGCATATTGTGTGTTAATTCGTGAATGTGAGGGAGCGAGGGATGCAGTAAAGGGAGAATAATGCATCGGAAAAGAGATACTCGACTCCCAAAAGAAAATCCTATCGTTTCCGTAGAAACGTATCTCGATTTAGAAGGACAATGCAGGGAACCCAGCGTATTTCATATGGACGCAAATTGTGTGTAAATTCGTCAATGTGAGGGAGCGAAGGATGCAGTTAGGGAGGAATAATGCATCGGAAAAGAGTTACTCGACTCCCTAAAGAAAATCGTATCGTTTCTGTAGAAACGCATCTCGATTTGGAAGGACATGACAGTGTACCAACAGTTTTTCATATGGACGCAAATTGTGTGTTAATTCGTCAATGTGAGGGAGCGAAGGATGCAGTAAGGGAGGAATAATGCATCGGAAAAGAGACACTCGACTCCCAAAAGAGAATCGTATCGTTTCCGTAGAAACGTATCTCGATTTAGAAGAACAATGCAGGGAACCCAGGGTATTTCTTATGGACGAAAATTGTGTGTTAATTCGTCAATGTGGGGGAGCGAGGGACGCAGTAAAGGAGGAATAAGGCATCGGAAAAGAGATACTCGACTCCCAAAAGAAAATCCTATCGTTTCCGTAGAAACGTATCTCGATTTAGGAGGACAATGCAGGGAACCCAGAGTATTTCATATGGACGCTAATTGTGTGTTAATTTGTCAATGTGAGGGAGCGAGGGATGCAGTAAATGAGGAATAATGCATCGGAAGAGAGATACTCGAATCCCAAAAGAAAATCCTATTGCTTCCGTAGAAACGTATCTCGATATAGAAGGACAATGCAGGGAACCCAGGGTATTTCATATGGACGCAAATTGTGTGTTAATTTGTCAATGTGAGGGAGCGAGGGATGCAGTAAATGAGGAATAATGCATCGGAAAACAGATACTCGACTCCCAAATGAAAATCTTATCGTTTCCGTAGAAACATATCTCGATGAAGAAGGACAATGCAAGGAAACAAGAGTATTTCATATGGACGCAAATTGTGAGTTAATTTGTCAATGTGAGGGAGCAAGGGATGCAGTAAAGGAGGAATAATGCATCGGAAGAGGGATACTCGACTCCCAAAAGAAAATCCTATTGCTTCCGTAGAAACGTATCTCGAATTAGAAGGACAATGCAGGGAACCCAGGGTATTTCAAAAGGACGCAAATTGTTGTGTTAATTTGTCAATGTGGGTGAGCGAGGGATGCAGTAAAGGAGGAATAATGCATCGGAAAAGAGATACTCGACTCCCAAATGAAAATCCTATTGCTTCCGTAGAAACGTATCTCGATTTAGACGGACATTGCAGGGAACCCAGAGTATTTCATATGGACGCAATTTGTGTTTTAATTCGTCAATGTGGGGGAGCGAGGGATCCCGTAAAGGAGGAATAATGCATCGGAAAAGAGATACTCGACTCCAAAAGAAAATCCTATCGTTACCGTAGAAACGTATCTCGATTTAGAAGGACAATGCACGGAACCCAGATTATTTGAAATGGACGCAAATTGTGTGTTAATTCGTCAATGTGAGTGAGCGAGTGATCCCGTAAAGGAGGAATAATGCATCGGAAAAACGATACTCGACTCCAGAAGAAAACCCTATCGTTTCCGTAGAAACGTATCTCGATTTAGAAGGACAATGCAGGGAACCCAGAGTATTTCATATGGACGCAAATTGTGTGTTAATTCGTCAATGTGGGGGAGCGAGGGATGCAGTAAAGGAGGAATAATGCATCGGAAAACAGATACTCGACTCCCAAAAGAAAATCCTATCGTTTCCGTAGAAACATATCTCGATTTAGAAGGACAATGCAAGGAAACAAGAGTATTTCATATGGACGCAAATTGTGAGTTAATTTGTCAATGTGAGGGTGCGAGGGATGCAGTAAAGGAGGAATAATGCATCGGAAGAGAGATACTCGACTCCCAAAAGAAAACCCTGTCGTTTCCGTAGAAACGTATCTCGATTTAGAAGGACAATGCAGGGAACCCAGAGTATTTCATATAGACGCAAATTGTGTGTTAATTTGTCAATGTGAGGGAGCGAGGGATGCAGTAAAGGAGGAATAATGCATCGGAAGAGAGATACTCGACTCCCAAAAGAAAACCCTATCGTTTCCGTAGAAACGTATCTCGATTTAGAAGGACAATGCAGGGTACCCAGGGTATTTCAAATGGACGCAAGTTGTGTGTTAATTTGTCAATGTGAGGGAGCGAGGGATGCAGTAAAGGAGGAATAATCCATCGGAAAAGAGTTACTCGACTCCCTAAAGAAAATCGTATCGTTTCTGTAGAAACGCATCTCGATTTGGAAGGACATGACAGTGTACCAACAGTTTTTCATATGGACGCAAATTGTGTGTTAATTCGTCAATGTGAGGGAGCGAAGGATGCAGTAAGGGAGGAATAATGCATCGGAAAAGAGACACTCGACTCCCAAAAGAGAATCGTATCGTTTCCGTAGATACGTATCTCGATTTGGAAGGAGATGACAGTGTACCCAGAGCTTTTCATATGGACCAAAATTGTGTGTTAATTCTTCAATGTGAGGGAGCGAGTGATGCATTAAAGAAGGAATAATGCATCGGAAAGGAGATACTCGACTCCCGAAAGAAACTCCTGTCGTTTCCGTTGAAACGTGTCTCGATTTAGAAGGACAATGCAGGGAACCCAGAGTATTTCATATGGACGAAAATTGTGTGTTAATTCGTCAATGTGAGGGAGCGAGGGATGCAGTAAAGGAGGAATAATTCATCAAAAAAGAGATACTCGACTCCGAAAAGAAAATCCTATCGTTTCCGTAGAAACGTATCTCGATTTAGAAGGACAATGCAGGGAACCCAGAGTATTTCATATGGACGCTAATTGTGAGTTTATTTGTCAATGTGAGGGAGCAAGGGATGCAGTAAAGGAGGAATAATGCATCGGAAGAGAGATACTCGACTCCCAAAAGAAAATCCTATTGCTTTCGTAGAAACGTATCTCGATTTAGAAGGACAATGCAGGGAACCCAGGGTATTTCAAATGGACGCAAATTGTTGTGTTAATTTGTCAATGTGAGGGAGCGAGGGATGCAGTAAAGGAGGAATAATGCATCGGAAAAGAGATACTCGACTCCCAAAAGGAAATCCTATCGTTTCCGTAGAAACGTATCTCGATTTAGAAGGACAATGTAGGGAACCCAGAGTATTTCATATGGACGCAATTTGTGTTTTAATTCGTCAATGTGGGGGAGCGAGGGATTCCGTAAAGGAGGAATAATGCATCGGAAAAGAGATACTCGACTCCAAAAGAAAATCCTATCGTTTCCGTAGAAACGTATCTCGATTTAGAAGGACAATGCAAGGAACCCAGATTATTTCAAATGGACGCAAATTGTGTGTTAATTCGTCAATGTGAGTGAGCGAGTGATCCCGTAAAGGAGGAATAATGCATCGGAAAAAAGATACTCGACTCCAAAAGAAAATCCTATCGTTTCCGTAGAAACGTATCTCGATTTAGAAGGACAATGCAGGGAACCCAGAGTATTTCATATGGACGCAAATTGTGTGTTAATTCGTTAATGTGGGGGAGCGAGGGATGCAGTAAAGGAGGAATAATGCATCGGAAAAGAGATACTCGACTCCCAAAAGAAAATCCTATTGCTTCTGTACAAACGTATCTCGATTTAGAAAGACAATGCAGGGAACCCAGGGTATTTCATATGGACGCAAATTGTGTGTTAATTCGTCAATGTGAGGGAGCGAAGGATGCAGTAAGGGAGGAATAATGCATCGGAAAAGAGATACTCGACTCCCAAAAGAAAATCGTATCGTTTCCGTAGAAACGTATCTCGATTTGGAAGGAGATGACAGTGTACCCAGAGTTTTTCATATGGACCCAAATTGTGTGTTAATTCGTCAATGTGAGGGAGCGAGTGATGCATTAAAGAAGGAATAATGCATCGGAAAGGAGATATTCGACTCCCGAAAGAAACTCCTATCGTTTCCGTAGAAACGTATCTCGATTTAAAAGGACAATGCAGGGAACCCAGCGTATTTCATATGGACGAAAAGTGGGTGTTAATTCGTCAATGTGAGGGAGCGAGGGATGCAGTAAATGAGGAATAATGCATCGGAAGAGAGATACTCGAATCCCAAAAGAAAATCCTATTGCTTCCGTAGAAACGTATCTCGATATAGAAGGACAATGCAGGGAACCCAGGGTATTTCATATGGACGCAAATTGTGTGTTAATTTGTCAATGTGAGGGAGCGAGGGATGCAGTAAATGAGGAATAATGCATCGGAAAACAGATACTCGACTCCCAAATGAAAATCTTATCGTTTCCGTAGAAACATATCTCGATGTAGAAGGACAATGCAAGGAAACAAGAGTAATTCATATGGACGCAAATTGTGAGTTAATTTGTCAATGTGAGGGAGCAAGGGATGCAGTAAAGGAGGAATAATGCATCGGAAGAGAGATACTCGACTCCCAAAAGAAAATCCTATTGCTTCCGTAGAAACGTATCTCGAATTAGAAGGACAATGCAGGGAACCCAGGGTATTTCAAAAGGACGTAAATTGTTGTGTTAATTTGTCAATGTGAGGGAGCGAGGGATGAAGTAAAGGAGGAATAATGCATCGGAAAAGAGATACTCGACTCCCAAAAGGAAATCCTATCGTTTCCGTAGAAACGTATCACGATTTAGAAGGACAATGCAGGGAACCCAGGGTATTTCTTATGGACGAAAATTGTGTGTTAATTCGTCAATGTGGGGGAGCGAGGGACGCAGTAAAGGAGGAATAAGGCATCGGAAAAGAGATACTCGACTCCCAAAAGAAAATCCTATCGTTTCCGTAGAAACGTATCTCGATTTAGGAGGACAATGCAGGGAACCCAGAGTATTTCATATGGACGCTAAATGTGTGTTAATTTGTCAATGTGAGGGAGCGAGGGATGCAGTAAATGAGGAATAATGCATCGGAAGAGAGATACTCGAATCCCAAAAGAAAATCCTATTGCTTCCGTAGAAACGTATCTCGATATAGAAGGACAATGCAGGGAACCCAGGGTATTTCATATGGACGCAAATTGTGTGTTAATTTGTCAATGTGAGGGAGCGAGGGATGCAGTAAATGAGGAATAATGCATCGGAAAACAGATACTCGACTCCCAAATGAAAATCTTATCGTTTCCGTAGAAACATATCTCGATGTAGAAGGACAATGCAAGGAAACAAGAGTATTTCATATGGACGCAAATTGTGAGTTAATTTGTCAATGTGAGGGAGCAAGGGATGCAGTAAAGGAGGAATAATGCATCGGAAGAGGGATACTCGACTCCCAAAAGAAAATCCTATTGCTTCCGTAGAGACGTATCTTGAATTAGAAGGACAATGCAGGGAACCCAGGGTATTTCAAAAGGACGCAAATTGTTGTGTTAATTTGTCAATGTGGGTGAGCGAGGGATGCAGTAAAGGAGGAATAATGCATCGGAAAAGAGATACTCGACTCCCAAATGAAAATCCTATTGCTTCCGTAGAAACGTATCTCGATTTAGACGGACATTGCAGGGAACCCAGAGTATTTCATATGGACGCAATTTGTGTTTTAATTCGTCAATGTGGGGGAGCGAGGGATCCCGTAAAGGAGGAATAATGCATCGGAAAAGAGATACTCGACTCCAAAAGAAAATCCTATCGTTACCGTAGAAACGTATCTCGATTTAGAAGGACAATGCACGGAACCCAGATTATTTGAAATGGACGCAAATTGTGTGTTAATTCGTCAATGTGAGTGAGCGAGTGATCCCGTAAAGGAGGAATAATGCATCGGAAAAACGATACTCGACTCCAGAAGAAAACCCTACCGTTTCCGTAGAAACGTATCTCGATTTAGAAGGACAACGCAGGGAACCCAGAGTATTTCATATGGACGCAAATTGTGTGTTAATTCGTCAATGTGGGGGAGCGAGGAATGCAGTAAAGGAGGAATAATGCATCGGAAAACAGATACTCGACTCCCAAAAGAAAATCCTATCGTTTCCGTAGAAACATATCTCGATTTAGAAGGACAATGCAAGGAAACAAGAGTATTTCATATGGACGCAAATTGTGAGTTAATTTGTCAATGTGAGGGTGCGAGGGATGCAGTAAAGGAGGAATAATGCATCGGAAGAGAGATACTCGACTCCCAAAAGAAAACCCTGTCGTTTCCGTAGAAACGTATCTCGATTTAGAAGGACAATGCAGGGAACCCAGAGTATTTCATATAGACGCAAATTGTGTGTTAATTTGTCAATGTGAGGGAGCGAGGGATGCAGTAAAGGAGGAATAATGCATCGGAAGAGAGATACTCGACTCCCAAAAGAAAACCCTATCGTTTCCGTAGAAACGTATCTCGATTTAGAAGGACAATGCAGGGTACCCAGGGTATTTCAAATGGACGCAAGTTGTGTGTTAATTTGTCAATGTGAGGGAGCGAGGGATGCAGTAAAGGAGGAATAATGCATCGGAAGAGAGATACTCGACTCCCAAAAGAAAACCCTATCGTTTCCGTAGAAACGTATCTCGATTTAGAAGGACAATGCAGGGTACCCAGGGTATTTCAAATGGACGCAAATTGTTGTGTTAATTTGTCAATGTGAGGGAGCGAGGGATGCAGTAAAGGAGGAATAATGCATCGGAAGAGAGATACTCGACTCACAAAAGAAAACCCTATCGTTTCCGTAGAAACGTATCTCGATTTAGAAGGACAATGCAGGGTACCCAGGATATGTTAAATGGACGCAAATTGTGTGTTAATTTGTCAATGAGAGGGAGCGAGGGATGCAGTAAAGGAGGAATAATGCATCGGAAGAGAGATACTCGACTCCCAAAAGAAAACCCTATCGTTTCCGTAGAAACGTATCTCGATTTAGAAGGACAATGCAGGGTACCCAGGGTATTTCAAAAGGACGCAAATTGTTGTGTTAATTTGTCAATGTGAGGGAGCGAGGGATGAAGTAAAGGAGGAATAATGCATCGGAAAAGAGATACTCGACTCCCAAAAGGAAATCCTATCGTTTCCGTAGAAACGTATCTCGATTTAGAAGGACAATGCACGGAACCCAGAGTATTTCATATGGACGCAAATTGTGTGTTAATTCGTTAATGTGGGGTAGCGAGGGATGCAGTAAAGGAGGAATAATGCATCGGAAAACAGATACTCGACTCCCAAAAGAAAATCCTATCGTTTCCGTAGAAACATATCTCGATTTAGAAGGACAATGCAAGGAAACAAGAGTATTTCATATGGACGCAAATTGTGAGTTAATTTGTCAATGTGAGGGTGCGAGGGATGCAGTAAAGGAGGAATAATGCATCGGAAGAGAGATACTCGACTCCCAAAAGAAAACCCTGTCGTTTCCGTAGAAACGTATCTCGATTTAGAAGGACAATGCAGGGTACCCAGGGTATGTTAAATGGACGCAAGTTGTGTGTTAATTTGTCAATGTGAGGGAGCGAGGGATGCAGTAAAGGAGGAATAATGCATCGGAAGAGAGATACTCGACTCCCAAAAGAAAACCCTATCGTTTCCGTAGAAACGTATCTCGATTTAGAAGGACAATGCAGGGTACCCAGGGTATTTCAAATGGACGCAAATTGTTGTGTTAATTTGTCAATGTGAGGGAGCGAGGGATGCAGTAAAGGAGGAATAATGCATCGGAAGAGAGATACTCGACTCCCAAAAGAAAACCCTATCGTTTCCGTAGAAAGGTATCTCGATTTAGAAGGACAATGCAGGGTACCCAGGGTATGTTAAATGGACGCAAATTGTTGTGTTAATTTGTCAATGTGAGGGAGCGAGGGATGCAGTAAAGGAGGAATAATGCATCGGAAGAGAGATACTCGACTCCCAAAAGAAAACCCTATCGTTTCCGTAGAAACGTATCTCGATTTAGAAGGACAATGCAGGGTACCCAGGGTATTTCAAATGGACGCAAATTAATGTGTTAATTTGTCAATGTGAGGGAGCGAGGGATGCAGTAAAGGAGGAATAATGCATCGGAAAACAGATACTCGACTCCCAAATGAAAATCTTATCGTTTCCGTAGAAACATATCTCGATGTAGAAGGACAATGCAAGGAAACAAGAGTATTTCATATGGACGCAAATTGTGAGTTAATTTGTCAATGTGAGGGAGCAAGGGATGCAGTAAAGGAGGAATAATGCATCGGAAGAGAGATACTCGACTCCCAAAAGAAAATCCTATTGCTTCCGTAGAAACGTATCTCGAATTAGAAGGACAATGCAGGGAACCCAGGGAATTTCAAAAGGACGCAAATTGTTGTGTTAATTTGTCAATGTGAGGGAGCGAGGGATGAAGTAAAGGAGGAATAATGCATCGGAAAAGAGATACTCGACTCCCAAAAGGAAATCCTATCGTTTCCGTAGAAACGTATCTCGATTTAGAAGGACAATGCACGGAACCCATTGTATTTCTTATGGACGAAAATTGTGTGTGAATTCGTCAATGTGGGGGAGCGAGGGACGCAGTAAAGGAGAAATAATGCATCGGAAAAGAGATACTCGACTCCCAAAAGAAAATCCTGTCGTTTCCGTAGAAACGTATCTCGATTTAGAAGGAGATGGCAAGATACCCAGAGTATTTCATATGGAAGCAAATTGTGTGTTAATTTGACAATGTGAGGGAGCGAGGGATGCAGAAAAGGATTAATAACGCATCGGAAAAGAGATACTCGAGTCCCAAAAGAAAATCCTATCATTACCGTCGAAACGTATCTCGATTGAGAAGGACAGTGCAGTTAACCCAGAGTATGTCATATGGACGCAAATTGTGTGTTAATTCGTCAATGTGAGGGAGCGAGGGATGTAGTAAAGAAGGAATAATACATCGGAAAACAGATACTCGAATCCCAAAAGAAAATCCTATCGTTTCCGTAGAAACGAATCTCGATTTAGAAGAAGATGGCAGGGAACGCAGAGTATTTCATATGGACGCAAATTGTGTGTTAATTCGTCAATGTGAGGGAGCGAGGAATGCAGTAAAGGAGGAATAATGCATCGGAAGAGAGGTACTCGACTCCCAAAAGAAAATCATATCGTTTCCGTAGAAACGTATCTCGATTTAGAATGTCAATGCAAGGAATCTAGAGTATTTCATATGGACGCAAATTGTGTGTTAATTTGTCAATGTGAGGGAGCGAGGGATGCAGTAAACGAGGAATAATGCATCGGAAAAGAGATACTCGACTCCCAAAAGAAAATCCTATCGTTTCCGCAGAAACGTATCTCGATTTAGAAGGACAATGCAGGGAACCCAGTGTATTTCATATGGACGCAAATTGTGAGTTAATTTGTCAATGTGAGAGAGCGAGGGATGCAGTAAAGGAGGAATAATGCATCGGAATAGAGATACTCGACTCCCAAAAGAAAATCCTATTGCTTCCGTAGAAACGTATCTCGATTTAGAAGGACAATGCAGGGAACCCACGGTATTTCATATCGACGCATATTGTGTGTTAATTCGTCAATGTGAGGGAGCGAGGGATGCAGTAAAGGGAGAATAATGCATCGGAAAAGAGATACTCGACTCCCAAAAGAAAATCCTATCGTTTCCGTAGAAACGTATCTCGATTTAGAAGGACAATGCAGGGAACCCAGCGTATTTCATATGGACGCAAATTGTGTGTAAATTCGTCAATGTGAGGGAGCGAAGGATGCAGTAAGGGAGGAATAATGCATCGGAAAAGAGACACTCGACTCCCAAAAGAGAATCGTATCGTTTCCGTAGATACGTATCTCGATTTGGAAGGAGATGACAGTGTACCCAGAGCTTTTCATATGGACCAAAATTGTGTGTTAATTCTTCAATGTGAGGGAGCGAGTGATGCATTAAAGAAGGAATAATGCATCGGAAAGGAGATACTCGACTCCCGAAAGAAACTCCTGTCGTTTCCGTTGAAACGTATCTCGATTTAGAAGGACAATGCAGGGAACCCAGAGTATTTCATATGGACGAAAATTGTGTGTTAATTCGTCAATGTGAGGGAGCGAGGGATGCAGTAAAGGAGGAATAATTCATCAAAAAAGAGATACTCGACTCCGAAAAGAAAATCCTATCGTTTCCGTAGAAACGTATCTCGATTTAGAAGGACAATGCAGGGAACCCAGAGTATTTCATATGGACGCTAATTGTGAGTTAATTTGTCAATGTGAGGGAGCAAGGGATGCAGTAAAGGAGGAATAATGCATCGGAAGAGAGATACTCGACTCCCAAAAGAAAATCCTATTGCTTTCGTAGAAACGTATCTCGATTTAGAAGGACAATTCAGGGAACCCAGGGTATTTCAAATGGACGCAAATTGTTGTGTTAATTTGTCAATGTGAGGGAGCGAGAGATACAGTAAAGGAGGAATAATGCATCGGAAAAGAGATACTCGACTCCCAAAAGGAAATCCTATCGTTTCCGTAGAAACGTATCTCGATTTAGAAGGACAATGTAGGGAACCCAGAGTATTTCATATGGACGCAATTTGTGTTTTAATTCGTCAATGTGGGGGAGCGAGGGATTCCGAAAAGGAGGAATAATGCATCGGAAAAGAGATACTCGACTCCAAAAGAAAATCCTATCGTTTCCGTAGAAACGTATCTCGATTTAGAAGGACAATGCAGGGAACCCAGATTATTTCAAATGGACGCAAATTGTGTGTTAATTCGTCAATGTGAGTGAGCGAGTGATCCCGTAAAGGAGGAATAATGCATCGGAAAAAAGATACTCGACTCCAAAAGAAAATCCTATCGTTTCCGTAGAAACGTATCTCGATTTAGAAGGACAATGCAGGGAACCCAGAGTATTTCATATGGACGCAAATTGTGTGTTAATTCGTTAATGTGGGGGAGCGAGGGATGCAGTAAAGGAGGAATAATGCATCGGAAAAGAGATACTCGACTCCCAAAAGAAAATCCTATTGCTTCTGTACAAACGTATCTCGATTTAGAAAGACAATGCAGGGAACCCAGGGTATTTCATATGGACGCAAATTGTGTGTTAATTCGTCAATGTGAGGGAGCGAAGGATGCAGTAAGGGAGGAATAATGCATCGGAAAAGAGATACTCGACTCCCAAAAGAAAATCGTATCGTTTCCGTAGAAACGTATCTCGATTTGGAAGGAGATGACAGTGTACCCAGAGTTTTTCATATGGACCCAAATTGTGTGTTAATTCGTCAATGTGAGGGAGCGAGTGATGCATTAAAGAAGGAATAATGCATCGGAAAGGAGATATTCGACTCCCGAAAGAAACTCCAATCGTTTCCGTAGAAACGTATCTCGATTTAAAAGGACAATGCAGGGAACCCAGCGTATTTCATATGGACGAAAAGTGTGTGTTAATTCGTCAATGTGAGGGAGCGAGGGATGCAGTAAATGAGGAATAATGCATCGGAAGAGAGATACTCGAATCCCAAAAGAAAATCCTATTGCTTCCGTAGAAACGTATCTCGATATAGAAGGACAATGCAGGGAACCCAGGGTATTTCATATGGACGCAAATTGTGTGTTAATTTGTCAATGTGAGGGAGCGAGGGATGCAGTAAATGAGGAATAATGCATCGGAAAACAGATACTCGACTCCCAAATGAAAATCTTATCGTTTCCGTAGAAACATATCTCGATGTAGAAGGACAATGCAAGGAAACAAGAGTATTTCATATGGACGCAAATTGTGAGTTAATTTGTCAATGTGAGGGAGCAAGGGATGCAGTAAAGGAGGAGTAATGCATCGGAAGAGAGATACTCGACTCCCAAAAGAAAATCCTATTGCTTCCGTAGAAACGTATCTCGAATTAGAAGGACAATCCAGGGAACCCAGGGTATTTCAAAAGGACGCAAATTGTTGTGTTAATTTGTCAATGTGAGGGAGCGAGGGATGAGGTAAAGGAGGAATAATGCATCGGAAAAGAGATACTCGACTCCCAAAAGGAAATCCTATCGTTTCCGTAGAAACGTATCTCGATTTAGAAGGACAATGCAGGGAACCCAAGGTATTTCTTATGGACGAAAATTGTGTGTTAATTCGTCAATGTGGGGGAGCGAGGGACGCAGTAAAGGAGGAATAAGGCATCGGAAAAGAGATACTCGACTCCCAAATGAAAATCCTATTGCTTCCGTAGAAACGTATCTCGATTTAGACGGACATTGCAGGGAACCCAGAGTATTTCATATGGACGCAATTTGTGTTTTAATTCGTCAATGTGGGGGAGCGAGGGATCCCGTAAAGGAGGAATAATGCATCGGAAAAGAGATACTCGACTCCAAAAGAAAATCCTATCCTTACCGTAGAAACGTATCTCGATTTAGAAGGACAATGCAGGGAACCCAGATTATTTCAAATGGACGCAAATTGTGTGTTAATTCGTCAATGTGAGTGAGCGAGTGATCCCGTAAAGGAGGAATAATGCATCGGAAAAACGATACTCGACTCCAAAAGAAAACCCTATCGTTTCCGTAGAAACGTATCTCGATTTAGCAGGACAATGCAGGGAACCCAGAGTATTTCATATGGACGCAAATTGTGTGTTAATTCGTCAATGTGGGGGAGCGAGGGATGCAGTAAAGGAGGAATAATGCATCGGAAAACAGATACTCGACTCCCAAAAGAAAATCCTATCGTTTCCGTAGAAACATATCTCGATTTAGAAGGACAATGCAAGGAAACAAGAGTATTTCATATGGACGCAAATTGAGAGTTAATTTGTCAATGTGAGGGTGCGAGGGATGCAGTAAAGGAGGAATAATGCATCGGAAGAGAGATACTCGACTCCCAAAAGAAAACCCTATCGTTTCCGTAGAAACGTATCTCGATTTAGAAGGACAATGCAGGGTACCCATGGTATGTTAAATGGACGCAAATTGTGTGTTAATTTGTCAATGTGAGGGAGCGAGGGATGCAGTAAAGGAGGAATAATGCATCGGAAGAGAGATACTCGACTCCCAAAAGAAAACCCTATCGTTTCCGTACAAACGTATCTCGATTTAGAAGGACAATGCAGGGTACCCAGGGTATTTCAAATGGACGCAAGTTGTGTGTTAATTTGTCAATGTGAGGGAGCGAGGGATGCTGTAAAGGAGGAATAATGCATCGGAAGAGAGATACTCGACTCCCAAAAGAAAACCCTATCGTTTCCGTAGAAACGTATCTCGATTTAGAAGGACAATGCAGGGTACCCAGGGTATTTCAAATGGACGCAAATTGTTGTGTTAATTTGCCAATGTGAGGGAGCGAGGGATGCAGTAAAGGAGGAATAATGCATCGGAAGAGAGATACTCGACTCCCAAAAGAAAACCCTATCGTTTCCGTAGAAACGTATCTCGATTTAGAAGGACAATGCAGGATACCCAGGTTATGTTAAATGGACGCAAATTGTGTGTTAATTTGTCAATGTGAGGGAGCGAGGGATGCAGTAAAGGAGGAATAATGCATCGGAAGAGAGATACTCGACTCCCAAAAGAAAACCCTATCGTTTCCGTAGAAACGTATCTCGATTTAGAAGGACAATGCAGGGTACCCAGGGTATTTCAAATGGACGCAAGTTGTGTGTTAATTTGTCAATGTGAGGGAGCGAGGGATGCAGTAAAGGAGGAATAATGCATCGGAAGAGAGATACTCGGCCCCCCCAAAGAAAACCTTATCGTTTCCGTAGAAACGTATCTCGATTTAGAAGGACAATGTAGGGTACCTAGGGTATTTCAAATGGACGCAAATTGTTGTGTTAATTTGTCAATGTGAGGGAGCGAGGGATGCAGTAAAGGAGGAATAATGCATCGGAAGAGAGATACTCGACTCCCAAAAGAAAACCCTATCGTTTCCGCAGAAACGTATCTCGATTTAGAAGGACAATGCAGGGTACCCAGGGTATGTTAAATGGACGCAAATTGTGTGTTAATTTGTCAATGTGAGGGAGCGAGGGATGCAGTAAAGGAGGAATAATGCATCGGAAGAGAGATACTCGACTCCCAAAAGAAAACCCTATCGTTTCCGTAGAAACGTATCTCGATTTAGAAGGACAATGCAGGGTACCCAGGGTTTTTCAAATGGACGCAAATTGTTGTGTTAATTTGTCAATGTGAGGGAGCGAGGGATGCAGTAAAGGAGGAATAATGCATCGGAAGAGAGATACTCGACTCCCAAAAGAAAACCCTATCGTTTCCGTAGAAACGTATCTCGATTTAGAAGGACAATGCAGGGAACCCAGAGTATTTCATATGGACGCAAATTGTGTGTTAATTTGTCAATGTGAGGGAGCGAGGGATGCAGTAAAGGAGGAATAATGCATCGGAAGAGAGATACTCGACTCCCAAAAGAAAACCCTATCGTTTCCGTAGAAACGTATCTCGATTTAGAAGGACAATGCAGGGTACCCAGGGTATTTCAAATGGACGCAAATTGTGTGTTAATTCGTCAATGTGAGGGAGCGAGGGATGCAGTAAAGGAGGAATAATGCATCGGAAGAGAGATACTCGACTCCCAAAAGAAAACCCTATCGTTTCCGTAGGAACGTATCTCGATTTAGAAGGACAATGCAGGGAACCCAGAGTATTTCATATAGACGCAAATTGTGTGTTAATTTGTCAATGTGAGGGAGCGAGGGATGCAGTAAAGGAGGAATAATGCATCGGAAGAGAGATACTCGACTCCCAAAAGAAAACCCTATCGTTTCCGTAGAAACGAATCTCGATTTAGAAGGACAATGCAGGGTACCCAGGGTATTTCAAATGGACGCAAATTGTTGTGTTAATTTGTGAATGTGAGGGAGCGAGGGATGCAGTAAAGGAGGAATAATTCATCGGAAGAGAGATACTCGACTCCCAAAAGAAAACCCTATCGTTTCCGTAGAAACGTATCTCGATTTAGAAGGACAATGCAGGGAACGCAGAGAATTTCATATGGACGCAAGTTGTGTGTTAATTTGTCAATGTGAGGGAGCGAGGGATGCAGTAAAGGAGGAATAATGCATCGGAAGAGAGATACTCGACTCCCAAAAGAAAACCCTATCGTTTCCGTAGAAACGTATCTCGATTTAGAAGGACAATGCAGGGTACCCAGGGTATTTCAAATGGACGCAAATTGTTGTGTTAATTTGTCAATGTGAGGGAGCGAGGGATGCAGTAAAGGAGGAATAATGCATCGGAAGAGAGATACTCGACCCCCAAAAGAAAACCCTATCGTTTCCGTAGAAACGTATCTTGATTTAGAAGGACAATGCAGGGAACCCAGAATATTTCATATGGACGCAAATTGTGTGTTAATTTGTCAATGTGAGGGAGCGAGGGATGCAGTAAAGGAGGAATAATGCATCGGAAGAGAGATACTCGACCCCCAAAAGAAAACCCTATCGTTTCCGTAGAAACGTATCTCGATTTAGAAGGACAATGCAGGGAACCCAGAATATTTCATATGGACGCTAAATGTGTGTTAATTTGTCAATGTGAGGGAGCGAGGGATGCAGTAAATGAGGAATAATGCATCGGAAGAGAGATACTCGAATCCCAAAAGAAAATCCTATTGCTTCCGTAGAAACGTATCTCGATATAGAAGGACAATGCAGGGAACCCAGGGTATTTCATATGGACGCAAATTGTGTGTTAATTTGTCAATGTGAGGGAGCGAGGGATGCAGTAAATGAGGAATAATGCATCGGAAAACAGATACTCGACTCCCAAATGAAAATCTTATCGTTTCCGTAGAAACATATCTCGATGTAGAAGGACAATGCAAGGAAACAAGAGTATTTCATATGGACGCAAATTGTGAGTTAATTTGTCAATGTGAGGGAGCAAGGGATGCAGTAAAGGAGGAATAATGCATCGGAAGAGAGATACTCGACTCCCAAAAGAAAACCCTATCGTTTCCGTAGAAACGTATCTCGATTTAGAAGGACAATGCAGGGTACCCAGGGTATTTCAAATGGACGCAAGTTGTGTGTTAATTTGTCAATGTGAGGGAGCGAGGGATGCTGTAAAGGAGGAATAATGCATCGGAAGAGAGATACTCGACTCCCAAAAGAAAACCCTATCGTTTCCGTAGAAACGTATCTCGATTTAGAAGGACAATGCAGGGTACCCAGGGTATTTCAAATGGACGCAAATTGTTGTGTTAATTTGCCAATGTGAGGGAGCGAGGGATGCAGTAAAGGAGGAATAATGCATCGGAAGAGAGATACTCGACTCCCAAAAGAAAACCCTATCGTTTCCGTAGAAACGTATCTCGATTTAGAAGGACAATGCAGGATACCCAGGGTATGTTAAATGGACGCAAATTGTGTGTTAATTTGTCAATGTGAGGGAGCGAGGGATGCAGTAAAGGAGGAATAATGCATCGGAAGAGAGATACTCGACTCCCAAAAGAAAACCCTATCGTTTCCGTAGAAACGTATCTCGATTTAGAAGGACAATGCAGGGTACCCAGGGTAATTCAAATGGACGCAAGTTGTGTGTTAATTTGTCAATGTGAGGGAGCGAGGGATGCAGTAAAGGAGGAATAATGCATCGGAAGAGAGATACTCGGCCCCCCCCAAGGAAACCTTATCGTTTCCGTAGAAACGTATCTCGATTTAGAAGGACAATGTAGGGTACCCAGGGTATTTCAAATGGACGCAAATTGTTGTGTTAATTTGTCAATGTGAGGGAGCGAGGGATGCAGTAAAGGAGGAATAATGCATCGGAAGAGAGATACTCGACTCCCAAAAGAAAACCCTATCGTTTCCGTAGAAAAGTATCTCGATTTAGAAGGACAATGCAGGGTACCCAGGGTATGTTAAATGGACGCAAATTGTGTGTTAATTTGTCAATGTGAGGGAGCGAGGGATGCAGTAAAGGAGGAATAATGCATCGGAAGAGAGATACTCGACTCCCAAAAGAAAACCCTATCGTTTCCGTAGAAACGTATCTCGATTTAGAAGGACAATGCAGGGTACCCAGGGTATTTCAAATGGACGCAAATTGTTGTGTTAATTTGTCAATGTGAGGGAGCGAGGGATGCAGTAAAGGAGGAATAATGCATCGGAAGAGAGATACTCGACTCCCAAAAGAAAACCCTATCGTTTCCGTAGAAACGTATCTCGATTTAGAAGGACAATGCAGGGAACCCAGAGTATTTCATATGGACGCAAATTGTGTGTTAATTTGTCAATGTGAGGGAGCGAGGGATGCAGTAAAGGAGGAATAATGCATCGGAAGAGAGATACTCGACTCCCAAAAGAAAACCCTATCGTTTCCGTAGAAACGTATCTCGATTTAGAAGGACAATGCAGGGTACCCAGGGTATTTCAAATGGACGCAAATTGTGTGTTAATTCGTCAATGTGAGGGAGCGAGGGATGCAGTAAAGGAGGAATAATGCATCGGACGAGAGATACTCGACTCCCAAAAGAAAACCCTATCGTTTCCGTAGAAACGTATCTCGATTTAGAAGGACAATGCAGGGAACGCAGAGAATTTCATATGGACGCAAATTGTGTGTTAATTTGTCAATGTGAGGGAGCGAGGGATGCAGTAAAGGAGGAATAATGCATCGGAAGAGAGATACTCGACTCCCAAAAGAAAACCATATCGTTTCCGTAGAAACGTATCTCGATTTAGAAGGACAATGCAGGGTACCCAGGGTATTTCAAATGGACGCAAATTGTTGTGTTAATTTGTCAATGTGAGGGAGCGAGGGATGCAGTAAAGGAGGAATAATGCATCGGAAGAGAGATACTCGACCCCCAAAAGAAAACCCTATTGTTTCCGTAGAAACGTATCTCGATTTAGAAGGACAATGCAGGGAACCCAGAGTATTTCATATGGACGCAAATTGTGTGTTAATTTGTCAATGTGAGGGAGCGAGGGATGCAGTAAACGAGGAATAATGCATCGGAAGAGAGATACTCGACTCCCAAAAGAAAACCCTATCGTTTCCGTAGAAACGTATCTCGATTTAGAAGGACAATGCAGGGTACCCAGGGTATTTCAAATGGACGCAAATTGTTGGGTTAAATTGTCAATGTGAGGGAGCGAGGGATGCAGTAAAGGAGGAATAATGCATCGGAAGAGAGATACTCGACTCCCAAAAGAAAACCCTATCGTTTCCGTAGAAACGTATCTCGATTTAGAAGGACAATGCAGGGAACCCAGAGTATTTCATATGGACGCAAATTGTGTGTTAATTTGTGAATGTGAGGGAGCGAGGGATGCAATAAAGGAGAAATAATGCATCGGAAGAGAGATACTCGACTCCCAAAAGAAAACCCTATCGTTTCCGTAGAAACGTATCTCGATTTAGAAGGACAATGCAGGGTACCCAGGGTATTTCAATTGGACGCAAATTGTGTGTTAATTTGTCAATGTGAGGGAGCGAGGAATGCAGTAAAGGAGGAATAATGCATCGGAAGAGAGATACTCGACTCCCAAAAGAAAACCCTATCGTTTCCGTAGAAACGTATCTCGATTTAGAAGGACAATGCAGGGAACCCAGAGTATTTCATATGGACGCAAATTGTGTGTTAATTTGTCAATGTGAGGGAGCGAGGGATGCAGTAAAGGAGGAATAATGCATCGGAAGAGAGATACTCGACTCCCAAAAGAAAACCCTATCGTTTCCGTAGAAACGTATCTCGATTTAGAAGGACAATGCAGGGAACCCAGAGTATTTCATATGGACGCAAATTGTGTGTTAATTTGTCAATGTGAGGGAGCGAGGGCTGCAGTAAAGGAGGAATAATGCATCGGAAGAGAGATACTCGACTCCCAAAAGAAAACCCTATCGTTTCCGTAGAAACGTATCTCGATTTAGAAGGACAATGCAGGGTACCCAGGGTATTTCAAATGGACGCAAATTGTGTGTTAATTCGTCAATGTGAGGGAGCGAGGGATGCAGTAAAGGAGGAATAATGCATCGGACGAGAGATACTCGACTCCCAAAAGAAAACCCTATCGTTTCCGTAGAAACGTATCTCGATTTAGAAGGACAATGCAGGGAACGCAGAGAATTTCATATGGACGCAAATTGTGTGTTAATTTGTCAATGTGAGGGAGCGAGGGATGCAGTAAAGGAGGAATAATGCATCGGAAGAGAGATACTCGACTCCCAAAAGAAAACCATATCGTTTCCGTAGAAACGTATCTCGATTTAGAAGGACAATGCAGGGTACCCAGGGTATTTCAAATGGACGCAAATTGTTGTGTTAATTTGTCAATGTGAGGGAGCGAGGGATGCAGTAAAGGAGGAATAATGCATCGGAAGAGAGATACTCGACCCCCAAAAGAAAACCCTATTGTTTCCGTAGAAACGTATCTCGATTTAGAAGGACAATGCAGGGAACCCAGAGTATTTCATATGGACGCAAATTGTGTGTTAATTTGTCAATGTGAGGGAGCGAGGGATGCAGTAAACGAGGAATAATGCATCGGAAGAGAGATACTCGACTCCCAAAAGAAAACCCTATCGTTTCCGTAGAAACGTATCTCGATTTAGAAGGACAATGCAGGGTACCCAGGGTATTTCAAATGGACGCAAATTGTTGGGTTAAATTGTCAATGTGAGGGAGCGAGGGATGCAGTAAAGGAGGAATAATGCATCGGAAGAGAGATACTCGACTCCCAAAAGAAAACCCTATCGTTTCCGTAGAAACGTATCTCGATTTAGAAGGACAATGCAGGGAACCCAGAGTATTTCATATGGACGCAAATTGTGTGTTAATTTGTGAATGTGAGGGAGCGAGGGATGCAATAAAGGAGAAATAATGCATCGGAAGAGAGATACTCGACTCCCAAAAGAAAACCCTATCGTTTCCGTAGAAACGTATCTCGATTTAGAAGGACAATGCAGGGTACCCAGGGTATTTCAATTGGACGCAAATTGTGTGTTAATTTGTCAATGTGAGGGAGCGAGGAATGCAGTAAAGGAGGAATAATGCATCGGAAGAGAGATACTCGACTCCCAAAAGAAAACCCTATCGTTTCCGTAGAAACGTATCTCGATTTAGAAGGACAATGCAGGGAACCCAGAGTATTTCATATGGACGCAAATTGTGTGTTAATTTGTCAATGTGAGGGAGCGAGGGATGCAGTAAAGGAGGAATAATGCATCGGAAGAGAGATACTCGACTCCCAAAAGAAAACCCTATCGTTTCCGTAGAAACGTATCTCGATTTAGAAGGACAATGCAGGGTACACAGGGTATTTCAAATGGACGCAAATTGTTGTGTAAATTTGTGAATGTGAGGGAGCGAGGGATGCAGTAAAGGAGGAATAATGCATCGGAAGAGAGATACTCGACTCCCAAAAGAAAACCCTATCGTTTCCGTAGAAACGTATCTCGATTTAGAAGGACAATGCAGGGAACCCAGAGAATTTCATATGGACGCAAATTGTGTGTTAATTTGTCAATGTGAGGGAGCGAGGGATGCAGTAAACGAGGAATAATGCATCGGAAGAGAGATACTCGACTCCCAAAAGAAAACCCTATCGTTTCCGTAGAAACGTATCTCGATTTAGAAGGACAATGCAATGAACCCAGAGTATATCATATGGACGCAAATTGTGTGTTAATTTGTCAATGTGAGGGAGCGAGGGATGCAGTAAAGGAGGAATAATGCATCGGAAGAGAGATATACGACTCCCAAAAGAAAACCCTATCGTTTCCGTAGAAACGTATCTCGATTTACAAGGACAATGCAGGGAACCCAGAGTATTTCATATGGACGCAAATTGTGTGTTAATTTGTCAATGTGAGGGAGCGAGGGATGCAGTAAAGGAGGAATAATGCATCGGAAGAGAGACACTCGACTCCCAACAGAAAACCCTATCGTTTCCGTAGAAACGTATCTCGATTTAGAAGGACAATGCAGGGAACCCAGGGTATTTCATATGGACGCAAATTGTGTGTTAATTTGTCAATGTGAGGGAGCGATGGATGCAGTAAAGGAGGAATAATGCATCGGAAGAGAGATACTCGACTCCCAAAAGAAAACCCTATCGTTTCCGTAGAAACGTATCTCGATTTAGAAGGACAATGCAGGGTACCCAGAGTATTTCAAATGGACGCAAACTGCTGTGTTAATTTGTCAATGTGAGGGAGCGAGGGATGCAGTAAAGTAGGAATAATGCATCGGAAGAGAGATACTCGACTCCCAAAAGAAAACCCTATCGTTTCCGTAGAAACGTATCTCGATTTAGAAGGACAATGCAGGGTACCCAGGGTATTTCAAATGGACGCAAATTGTGTGTTAATTTGTCAATGTGAGGGAGCGAGGGATGCAGTAAAGGAGGAATAATGCATCGGAAGAGAGATACTCGACTCCCAAAAGAAAACCCTATCGTTTCCGTAGAAACGTATCTCGATTTAGAAGGACAATGCAGGGTACCCAGGGTATGACAAATGGACGCAAATTGTGTGTTAATTTGTCAATGTGAGGGAGCGAGGGATGCAGTAAAGGAGGAATAATGCATCGGAAAACAGATACTCGACTCCCAAACGAAAACCCTATCGTTTCCGTAGAAACGTATCTCGATTTAGAAGGACAATGCAGGGTACCCAGGGTATTTCAAATGGACGCAAATTGTGTGTTAATTTGTCAATGTGAGGGAGCGAGGGATGCAGTAAAGGAGGAATAATGCATCGGAAGAGAGATACTCGACTCCCAAAAGAAAACCCTATCGTTTCCGTAGAAACGTATCTCGATTTAGAAGGACAATGCAGGGAACCCAGGGTATTTCAAATGGACGCAAATTGTTGTGTTAATTTGTCAATGTGAGGGAGCGAGGGATGCAGTAAAGGAGGAATAATGCATCGGAAGAGAGATACTCGACTCCCAAAAGAAAACCCTATCGTTTCCGTAGAAACGTATCTCGATTTAGAAGGACAATGCAGGGTACCCAGGGTATGTCAAATGGACGCAAATTGTGTGTTAATTTGTCAATGTGAGGGATCGAGGGATGCAGTAAAGGAGGAATAATGCATCGGAAGAGAGATACTCGACTCCCAAAAGAAAACCCTATCGTTTCCGTAGAAACGTATCTCGATTTAGAAGGACAATGCAGGGTACCCATGGTATTTCAAATGGACGCAAATTGTGTGTTAATTTGTCAATGTGAGGGAGCGAGGGATGCAGTAAAGGAGGAATAATGCATCGGAAGAGAGATACTCGACTCCCAAAAGAAAACCCTATCGTTTCCGTAGAAACGTATCTCGATTTAGAAGGACAATGCAATGAACCCAGAGTATATCATATGGACGCAAATTGTGTGTTAATTTGTCAATGTGAGGGAGCGAGGGATGCAGTAAACGAGGAACAATGCATCGGAAGAGAGATACTCGACTCCCAAAAGAAAACCCTATCGTTTCCGTAGAAACGTATCTCGATTTAGAAGGACAATGCAGGGCACCCAGGGTATTTCAAATGGACGCAAATTGTTGTGTTAATTTGTCAATGTGAGGGAGCGAGGGATGCAGTAAAGGAGGAATAATGCATCGGAAGAGAGATACTCGACTCCCAAAAGAAAACCCTATCGTTTCCGTAGAAACGTATCTCGATTTAGAAGGACAATGCAGGGTATCCAGGGTATTTAAAATTTACGCAAATTGTGTGTTAATTCGTCAATGTGAGGGAGCGAGGGATGCAGTAAAGGAGGAATAATGCATCGGAAGAGAGATACTCGACTCCCAAAAGAAAACCCTATCGTTTCCGTAGAAACGTATCTCGATTTAGAAGGACAATGCAGGGTACCCAGGGTATTTCAAATGGACGCAAATTTTTGTGTTAATTTGTCAATGTGAGGTAGCGAGGGATGCAGTAAAGGAGGAATAATGCATCGGAAGAGAGATACTCGACTCCCAAAAGAAAACCCTATCGTTTCCGTAGAAACGTATCTCGATTTAGAAGGACAATGCAGGGAACCCAGGGTATTTAAAATTTACGCAAATTGTGTGTTAATTTGTCAATGTGAGGGAGCGAGGGATGCAGTAAAGGAGGAATAATGCATCGGAAGAGAGATACTCGACTCCCAAAAGAAAACCCTATCGTTTCCGTAGAAACGTATCTCGATTTAGAAGGACAATGCAGGGAACCCAGAGTATTTCATATGGACGCAAATTGTGTGTTAATTTGTCAATGTGAGGGAGCGAGGGATGCAGTAAAGGAGGAATAATGCATCGGAAGAGAGATACTCGACTCCCAAAAGAAAACCCTATCGTTTCCGTAGAAACGTATCTCGATTTAGAAGGACAATGCAGGGAACCCAGAGTATTTCATATGGACGCAAATTGTGTGTTAATTTGTCAATGTGAGGGAGCGAGGGATGCAGTAAAGGAGGAATAATGCATCGGAAGAGAGATACTCGACTCCCAAAAGAAAACCCTATCTTTTTCGTAGAAACGTATCTCGATTTAGAAGGACAATGCAGGGTACCCAGGGTATGACAAATGGACGCAAATTGTGTGTTAATTCGTCAATGTGAGGGAGCGAGGGATGCAGTAAAGGAGGAATAATGCATCGGAAAACAGATACTCGACTCCCAAACGAAAACCCTATCGTTTCCGTAGAAACGTATCTCGATTTAGAAGGACAATGCAGGGTACCCAGGGTATTTCAAATGGACGCAAATTGTGTGTTAATTTGTCAATGTGAGGGAGCGAGGGATGCAGTAAAGGAGGAATAATGCATCGGAAGAGAGATACTCGACTCCCAAAAGAAAACCCTATCGTTTCCGTAGAAACGTATCTCGATTTAGAAGGACAATGCAGGGAACACAGAGTATTTCATATGGACGCAAATTGTGTGTTAATTTGTCAATGTGAGGGAGCGAGGGATGCAGTAAAGGAGGAATAATGCATCGGAAGAGAGATACTCGACTCCCAAAAGAAAACCCTATCGTTTCCGTAGAAACGTATCTCGATTTAGAAGGACAATGCAGGGTACCCAGGGTATGACAAATGGACGCAAATTGTGTGTTAATTTGTCAATGTGAGGGAGCGAGGGATGCAGTAAAGGAGGAATAATGCATCGGAAAACAGATACTCGACTCCCAAAAGAAAACCCTATCGTTTCCGTAGAAACGTATCTCGATTTAGAAGGACAATGCAGGGTACCCAGGGTATTTCAAATGGACGCAAATTGTGTGTTAATTTGTCAATGTGAGGGAGCGAGGGATGCAGTAAAGGAGGAATAATGCATCGGAAGAGAGATACTCGACTCCCAAAAGAAAACCCTATCGTTTCCGTAGAAACGTATCTCGATTTAGAAGGACAATGCAGGGAACCCAGGGTATTTCAAATGGACGCAAATTGTTGTGTTAATTTGTCAATGTGAGGAAGCGAGGGATGCAGTAAAGGAGGAATAATGCATCGGAAGAGAGATACTCGACTCCCAAAAGAAAACCCTATCGTTTCCGTAGAAACGTATCTCGATTTAGAAGGACAATGCAGGGTACCCAGGGTATGTCAAATGGACGCAAATTGTGTGTTAATTTGTCAATGTGAGGGAGCGAGGGATGCAGTAAAGGAGGAATAATGCATCGGAAGAGAGATACTCGACTCCCAAAAGAAAACCCTATCGTTTCCGTAGAAACGTATCTCGATTTAGAAGGACAATGCAGGGTACCCATGGTATTTCAAATGGACGCAAATTGTGTGTTAATTTGTCAATGTGAGGGAGCGAGGGATGCAGTAAAGGAGGAATAATGCATCGGAAGAGAGATACTCGACTCGCAAAAGAAAACCCTATCGTTTCCGTAGAAACGTATCTCGATTTAGAAGGACAATGCAGGGTACCCAGGGTATTTCAAATGGACGCAAATTGTTGTGTTAATTTGTCAATGTGAGGGAGCGAGGGATGCAGTAAAGGAGGAATAATGCATCGGAAGAGAGATACTCGACTCCCAAAAGAAAACCCTATCGTTTCCGTAGAAACGTATCTCGATTTAGAAGGACAATGCAGGGAACCCAGGGTATTTAAAATTTACGCAAATTGTGTGTTAATTTGTCAATGTGAGGGAGCGAGGGATGCAGTAAAGGAGGAATAATGCATCGGAAGAGAGATACTCGACTCCCAAAAGAAAACCCTATCGTTTCCGTAGAAACGAATCTCGATTTAGAAGGACAATGCAGGGTACCCAGGGTATTTCAAATGGACGCAAATTTTTGTGTTAATTTGTCAATGTGAGGGAGCGAGGGATGCAGTAAAGGAGGAATAATGCATCGGAAGAGAGATACTCGACTCCCAAAAGAAAACCCTATCGTTTCCGTAGAAACGTATCTCGATTTAGAAGGACAATGCAGGGTATCCAGGGTATTTAAAATTTACGCAAATTGTGTGTTAATTCGTCAATGTGAGGGAGCGAGGGATGCAGTAAAGGAGGAATAATGCATCGGAAGAGAGATACTCGACTCCCAAAAGAAAACCCTATCGTTTCCGTAGAAACGTATCTCGATTTAGAAGGACAATGCAGGGAACCCAGGGTATTTAAAATTTACGCAAATTGTGTGTTAATTTGTCAGTGTGAGGGAGCGAGGGATGCAGTAAAGGAGGAATAATGCATCGGAAGAGAGATACTCGACTCCCAAAAGAAAACCCTATCGTTTCCGTAGAAACGTATCTCGATTTAGAAGGACAATGCAGGGAACCCAGAGTATTTCATATGGACGCAAATTGTGTGTTAATTTGTCAATGTGAGGGAGCGAGGGATGCAGTAAAGGAGGAATAATGCATCGGAAGAGAGATACTCGACTCCCAAAAGAAAACCCTATCGTTTCCGTAGAAACGTATCTCGATTTAGAAGGACAATGCAGGGAACCCAGAGTATTTCATATGGACGCAAATTGTGTGTTAATTTGTCAATGTGAGGGAGCGAGGGATGCAGTAAAGGAGGAATAATGCATCGGAAGAGAGATACTCGACTCCCAAAAGAAAACCCTATCGTTTCCGTAGAAACGTATCTCGATTTAGAAGGACAATGCAGGGAACCCAGGGTATTTCAAATGGACGCAAATTGATGTGTTAATTTGTCAATGTGAGGAAGCGAGGGATGCAGTAAAGGAGGAATAATGCATCGGAAGAGAGATACTCGACTCCCAAAAGAAAACCCTATCGTTTCCGTAGAAACGTATCTCGATTTAGAAGGACAATGCAGGGTACCCAGGGTATGTCAAATGGACGCAAATTGTGTGTTAATTTGTCAATGTGAGGGAGCGAGGGATGCAGTAAAGGAGGAATAATGCATCGGAAGAGAGATACTCGACTCCCAAAAGAAAACCCTATCGTTTCCGTAGAAACATATCTCGATTTAGAAGGACAATGCAGGGTACCCATGGTATTTCAAATGGACGCAAATTGTGTGTTAATTTGTCAATGTGAGGGAGCGAGGGATGCAGTAAAGGAGGAATAATGCATCGGAAGAGAGATACTCGACTCGCAAAAGAAAACCCTATCGTTTCCGTAGAAACGTATCTCGATTTAGAAGGACAATGCAGGGTACCCAGGGTATTTCAAATGGACGCAAATTGTTGTGTTAATTTGTCAATGTGAGGGAGCGAGGGATGCAGTAAAGGAGGAATAATGCATCGGAAGAGAGATACTCGACTCCCAAAAGAAAACCCTATCGTTTCCGTAGAAACGTATCTCGATTTAGAAGGACAATGCAGGGAACCCAGGGTATTTAAAATTTACGCAAATTGTGTGTTAATTTGTCAATGTGAGGGAGCGAGGGATGCAGTAAAGGAGGAATAATGCATCGGAAGAGAGATACTCGACTCCCAAAAGAAAACCCTATCGTTTCCGTAGAAACGAATCTCGATTTAGAAGGACAATGCAGGGTACCCAGGGTATTTCAAATGGACGCAAATTTTTGTGTTAATTTGTCAATGTGAGGGAGCGAGGGATGCAGTAAAGGAGGAATAATGCATCGGAAGAGAGATACTCGACTCCCAAAAGAAAAACCTATCGTTTCCGTAGAAACGTATCTCGATTTAGAAGGACAATGCAGGGTATCCAGGGTATTTAAAGTTTACGCAAATTGTGTGTTAATTCGTCAATGTGAGGGAGCGAGGGATGCAGTAAAGGAGGAATAATGCATCGGAAGAGAGATACTCGACTCCCAAAAGAAAACCCTATCGTTTCCGTAGAAACGTATCTCGATGTAGAAGGACAATGCAGGGTACCCAGGGTATTTCAAATGGACGCAAATTTTTGTGTTAATTTGTCAATGTGAGGTAGCGAGGGATGCAGTAAAGGAGGAATAATGCATCGGAAGAGAGATACTCGACTCCCAAAAGAAAACCCTATCGTTTCCGTAGAAACGTATCTCGATTTAGAAGGACAATGCAGGGAACCCAGGGTATTTAAAATTTACGCAAATTGTGTGTTAATTTGTCAATGTGAGGGAGCGAGGGATGCAGTAAAGGAGGAATAATGCATCGGAAGAGAGATACTCGACTCCCAAAAGAAAACCCTATCGTTTCCGTAGAAACGTATCTCGATTTAGAAGGACAATGCAGGGAACCCAGAGTATTTCATATGGACGCAAATTGTGTGTTAATTTGTCAATGTGAGGGAGCGAGGGATGCAGTAAAGGAGGAATAATGCATCGGAAGAGAGATACTCGACTCCCAAAAGAAAACCCTATCGTTTCCGTAGAAACGTATCTCGATTTAGAAGGACAATGCAGGGAACCCAGAGTATTTCATATGGACGCAAATTGTGTGTTAATTTGTCAATGTGAGGGAGCGAGGGATGCAGTAAAGGAGGAATAATGCATCGGAAGAGAGATACTCGACTCCCAAAAGAAAACCCTATCTTTTTCGTAGAAACGTATCTCGATTTAGAAGGACAATGCAGGGTACCCAGGGTATGACAAATGGACGCAAATTGTGTGTTAATTTGTCAATGTGAGGGAGCGAGGGATGCAGTAAAGGAGGAATAATGCATCGGAAAACAGATACTCGACTCCCAAACGAAAACCCTATCGTTTCCGTAGAAACGTATCTCGATTTAGAAGGACAATGCAGGGTACCCAGGGTATTTCAAATGGACGCAAATTGTGTGTTAATTTGTCAATGTGAGGGAGCGAGGGATGCAGTAAAGGAGGAATAATGCATCGGAAGAGAGATACTCGACTCCCAAAAGAAAACCCTATCGTTTCCGTAGAAACGTATCTCGATTTAGAAGGACAATGCAGGGAACCCAGGGTATTTCAAATGGACGCAAATTGTTGTGTTAATTTGTCAATGTGAGGGAGCGAGGGATGCAGTAAAGGAGGAATAATGCATCGGAAGAGAGATACTCGACTCCCAAAAGAAAACCCTATCGTTTCCGTAGAAACGTATCTCGATTTAGAAGGACAATGCAGGGTACCCAGGGTATTTCAAATGGACGCAAATTGTGTGTTAATTCGTCAATGTGAGGGAGCGAGGGATGCAGTAAAGGAGGAATAATGCATCGGAAGAGAGATACTCGACTCCCAAAAGAAAACCCTATCGTTTCCGTAGAAACGTATCTCGATTTAGAAGGACAATGCAGGGAACCCAGAGTATTTCATATGGACGCAAATTGTGTGTTAATTTGTCAATGTGAGGGAGCGAGGGATGCAGTAAAGGAGGAATAAAGCATCGGAAGAGAGATACTCGACTCCCAAAAGAAAACCCTATCGTTTCCGTAGAAACGTATCTCGATTTAGAAGGACAATGCAGGGAACACAGAGTATTTCATATGGACGCAAATTGTGTGTTAATTTGTCAATGTGAGGGAGCGAGGGATGCAGTAAAGGAGGAATAATGCATCGGAAGAGAGATACTCGACTCCCAAAAGAAAACCCTATCGATTCCGTAGAAACGTATCTCGATTTAGAAGGACAATGCAGGGTACCCAGGGTATTTCAAATGGACGCAAATTGTGTGTTAATTCGTCAATGTGAGGGAGCGAGGGATGCAGTAAAGGAGGAATAATGCATCGGAAGAGAGATACTCGACTCCCAAAAGAAAACCCTATCGTTTCCGTAGAGACGTATCTCGATTTAGAAGGACAATGCAGGGAACCCAGAGTATTTCATATGGACGCAAATTGTGTGTTAATTTGTCAATGTGAGGGAGCGAGGGATGCAGTAAAGGAGGAATAATGCATCGGAAGAGAGATACTCGACTCCCAAAAGAAAACCCTATCGTTTCCGTAGAAACGTATCTCGATTTAGAAGGACAATGCAGGGAACCCAGAGTATTTCATATGGACGCAAATTGTGTGTTAATTTGTCAATGTGAGGGAGCGAGGGATGCAGTAAAGGAGGAATAATGCATCGGAAGAGAGATACTCGACTCCCAAAAGAAAACCCTATCGTTTCCGTAGAAACGTATCTCGATTTAGAAGGACAATGCAGGCTACCCAGGGTATGACAAATGGACGCAAATTGTGTGTTAATTTGTCAATGTGAGGGAGCGAGGGATGCAGTAAAGGAGGAATAATGCATCGGAAAACAGATACTCGACTCCCAAAAGAAAACCCTATCGTTTCCGTAGAAACGTATCTCGATTTAGAAGGACAATGCAGGGTACCCAGGGTATTTCAAATGGACGCAAATTGTGTGTTAATTTGTCAATGTGAGGGAGCGAGGGATGCAGTAAAGGAGGAATAATGCATCGGAAGAGAGATACTCGACTCCCAAAAGAAAACCCTATCGTTTCCGTAGAAACGTATCTCGATTTAGAAGGACAATGCAGGGAACCCAGGGTATTTCAAATGGACGCAAATTGTTGTGTTAATTTGTCAATGTGAGGAAGCGAGGGATGCAGTAAAGGAGGAATAATGCATCGGAAGAGAGATACTCGACTCCCAAAAGAAAACCCTATCGTTTCCGTAGAAACGTATCTCGATTTAGAAGGACAATGCAGGGTACCCAGGATATGTCAAATGGACGCAAATTGTGTGTTAATTTGTCAATGTGAGGGAGCGAGGGATGCAGTAAAGGAGGAATAATGCATCGGAAGAGAGATACTCGACTCCCAAAAGAAAACCCTATCGTTTCCGTAGAAACGTATCTCGATTTAGAATTACAATGCAGGGTACCCATGGTATTTCAAATGGACGCAAATTGTGTGTTAATTTGTCAATGTGAGGGAGCGAGGGATGCAGTAAAGGAGGAATAATGCATCGGAAGAGAGATACTCGACTCGCAAAAGAAAACCCTATCGTTTCCGTAGAAACGTATCTCGATTTAGAAGGACAATGCAGGGTACCCAGGGTATTTCAAATGGACGCAAATTGTTGTGTTAATTTGTCAATGTGAGGGAGCGAGGGATGCAGTAAAGGAGGAATAATGCATCGGAAGAGAGATACTCGACTCCCAAAAGAAAACCCTATCGTTTCCGTAGAAACGTATCTCGATTTAGAAGGACAATGCAGGGAACCCAGGGTATTTAAAATTTACGCAAATTGTGTGTTAATTTGTCAATGTGAGGGAGCGAGGGATGCAGTAAAGGAGGAATAATGCATCCGAAGAGAGATACTCGACTCCCAAAAGAAAACCCTATCGTTTCCGTAGAAACGTATCTCGATTTAGAAGGACAATGCAGGGTACCCAGGGTATTTCAAATGGACGCAAATTTTTGTGTTAATTTGTCAATGTGAGGGAGCGAGGGATGCAGTAAAGGAGGAATAATGCATCGGAAGAGAGATACTCGACTCCCAAAAGAAAACCCTATCGTTTCCGTAGAAACGTATCTCGATTTAGAAGGACAATGCAGGGAACCCAGAGTATTTCATATGGACGCAAATTGTGTGTTAATTTGTCAATGTGAGGGAGCGAGGGATGCAGTAAAGGAGGAATAATGCATCGGAAGAGAGATACTCGACTCCCAAAAGAAAACCCTATCGTTTCCGTAGAAACGTATCTCGATTTAGAAGGACAATGCAGGGTACCCAGGGTATTTCAAATGGACGCAAATTGTGTGTTAATTCGTCAATGTGAGGGAGCGAGGGATGCAGTAAAGGAGGAATAATGCATCGGAAGAGAGATACTCGACTCCCAAAAGAAAACCCTATCGTTTACGTAGAAACGTATCTCGATTTAGAAGGACAATGCAGGGTACCCAGGGTATTTCAAATGGACGCAAATTTTTGTGTTAATTTGTCAATGTGAGGGAGCGAGGGATGCAGTAAAGGAGGAATAATGCATCGGAAGAGAGATACTCGACTCCCAAAAGAAAACCCTATCGTTTCCGTAGAAACGTATCTCGATTTAGAAGGACAATGCAGGGAACCCAGAGTATTTCATATGGACGCAAATTGTGTGTTAATTTGTCAATGTGAGGGAGCGAGGGATGCAGTAAAGGAGGAATAATGCATCGGAAGAGAGATACTCGACTCCCAAAAGAAAACCCTATCGTTTCCGTAGAAACGTATCTCGATTTAGAAGGACAATGCAGGGTACCCAGGGTATTTCAAATGGACGCAAATTGTGTGTTAATTCGTCAATGTGAGGGAGCGAGGGATGCAGTAAAGGAGGAATAATGCATCGGAAGAGAGATACTCGACTCCCAAAAGAAAACCCTATCGTTTCCGTAGAAACGTATCTCGATTTAGAAGGACAATGCAATGAACCCAGAGTATATCATATGGACGCAAATTGTGTGTTAATTTGTCAATGTGAGGGAGCGAGGGATGCAGTAAACGAGGAACAATGCATCGGAAGAGAGATACTCGACTCCCAAAAGAAAACCCTATCGTTTCCGTAGAAACGTATCTCGATTTAGAAGGACAATGCAGGGAACCCAGAGTATTTCATATGGACGCAAATTGTGTGTTAATTTGTCAATGTGAGGGAGCGAGGGATGCAGTAAAGGAGGAATAATGCATCGGAAGAGAGACACTCGACTCCCAACAGAAAACCCTATCGTTTCCGTAGAAACGTATCTCGATTTAGAAGGACAATGCAGGGAACCCAGAGTATTTCATATGGACGCAAATTGTGTGTTAAATTGTCAATGTGAGGGAGCGATGGATGCAGTAAAGGAGGAATAATGCATCGGAAGAGAGATACTCGACTCCCAAAAGAAAACCCTATCGTTTCCGTAGAAACGTATCTCGATTTAGAAGGACAATGCAGGGTACCCAGAGTATTTCAAATGGACGCAAACTGTTGTGTTAATTTGTCAATGTGAGGGAGCGAGGGATGCAGTAAAGTAGGAATAATGCATCGGAAGAGAGATACTCGACTCCCAAAAGAAAACCCTATCGTTTCCGTAGAAACGTATCTCGATTTAGAAGGACAATGCAGGGTACCCAGGGTATTTCAAATGGACACAAATTGTGTGTTAATTTGTCAATGTGAGGGAGCGAGGGATGCAGTAAAGGAGGAATAATGCATCGGAAGAGAGATACTCGACTCCCAAAAGAAAACCCTATCGTTTCCGTAGAAACGTATCTCGATTTAGAAGGACAATGCAGGGTACTCAGGGTATTTCAAATGGACGCAAATTGTTGTGTTAATTTGTCAATGTGAGGGAGCGAGGGATGCAGTAAACGAGGAATAATGCATCGGAAGAGAGATACTCGACTCCCAAAAGAAAACCCTATCGTTTCCGTAGAAACGTATCTCGATTTAGAAGGACAATGCAGGGTACCCAGGGTATGACAAATGGACGCAAATTGTGTGTTAATTTGTCAATGTGAGGGAGCGAGGGATGCAGTAAAGGAGGAATAATGCATCGGAAAACAGATGTTCGACTCCCAAAAGAAAACCCTATCGTTTCCGTAGAAACGTATCTCGATTTAGAAGGACAATGCAGGGTACCCAGGGTATGTCAAATAGACGCAAATTGTGTGTTAATTTGTCAATGTGAGGGAGCGAGGGATGCAGTAAAGGAGGAATAATGCATCGGAAGAGAGATACTCGACTCCCAAAAGAAAACCCTATCGTTTCCGTAGAAACGTATCTCGATTTAGAAGGACAATGCAGGGTACCCAGGGTATTTCAAATGGACGCAAATTGTGTGTTAATTTGTCAATGTGAGGGAGCGAGGGATGCAGTAAAGGAGGAATAATGCATCGGAAGAGAGATACTCTACTCCCAAAAGAAAACCCTATCGTTTCCGTAGAAACGTATCTCGATTTAGAAGGACAATGCAGGGTACCCAGGGTATTTCAAATGGACGCAAATTGTTGTGTTAATTTGTCAATGTGAGGGAGCGAGGGATGCAGTAAAGGAGGAATAATGCATCGGAAGAGAGATACTCGACTCCCAAAAGAAAACCCTATCGTTTCCGTAGAAACGTATCTCGATTTAGAAGGACAATGCAGGGTACCCAGGGTATTTCAAATGGACGCAAATTGTTGTGTTAATTTGTCAATGTGAGGGAGCGAGGGATGCAGTAAAGGAGGAATAATGCATCGGAAGAGAGATACTCGACTTCCAAAAGAAAACCCTATCGTTTCCGTAGAAACGTATCTCGATTTAGAAGGACAATGCAGGGTACCCAGGGTATTTCAAATGGACGCAAATTGTGTGTTAATTCGTCAATGTGAGGGAGCGAGGGATGCAGTAAAGGAGGAATAATGCATCGGAAGAGAGATACTCGACTCCCAAAAGAAAACCCTATCGTTTCCGTAGAAACGTATCTCGATTTAGAAGGACAATGCAGGGAACCCAGAGAATTTCATATGGACGCAAATTGTGTGTTAATTTGTCAATGTGAGGGAGCGAGGGATGCAGTAAAGGAGGAATAATGCATCGGAAGAGAGATACTCGACTCCCAAAAGAAAACCCTATCGTTTCCGTAGAAACGTATCTCGATTTAGAAGGACAATGCAGGGAACCCAGAGTATTTCATATGGACGCAAATTGTGTGTTAATTTGTCAATGTGAGGGAGCGAGGGATGCAGTAAAGGAGGAATAATGCATCGGAAGAGAGATACTCGACTCCCAAAAGAAAACCCTATCGTTTCCGTAGAAACGTATCTCGATTTAGAAGGACAATGCAGGGTACCCAGGGTATGACAAATGGTCGCAAATTGTGTGTTAATTTGTCAATGTGAGGGAGCGAGGGATGCAGTAAAGGAGGAATAATGCATCGGAAAACAGATACTCGACTCCCAAAAGAAAACCCTATCGTTTCCGTAGAAACGTATCTCGATTTAGAAGGACAATGCAGGGTACCCAGGGTATTTCAAATGGACGCAAATTGTGTGTTAACTTGTCAATGTGAGGGAGCGAGGGATGCAGTAAAGGAGGAATAATGCATCGGAAGAGAGATACTCGACTCCCAAAAGAAAACCCTATCATTTCCGTAGAAACGTATCTCGATTTAGAAGGACAATGCAGGGTACCCAGGGTATGTCAAATGGACGCAAATTGTGTGTTAATTTGTCAATGTGAGGGAGCGAGGCATGCAGTAAAGGAGGAATAATGCATCGGAAGAGAGATACTCGACTCCCAAAAGAAAACCCTATCGTTTCCGTAGAAACGTATCTCGATTTAGAAGGACAATGCAGGGTACCCATGGTATTTCAAATGGACGCAAATTGTGTGTTAATTTGTCAATGTGAGGGAGCGAGGGATGCAGTAAAGGAGGAATAATGCATCGGAAGAGAGATACTCGACTCCCAAAAGAAAACCCTATCGTTTCCGTAGAAACGTATCTCGATTTAGAAGGACAATGCAGGGTACCCAGGGTATTTCAAATGGACGCAAATTGTTGTGTTAATTTGTCAATGTGAGGGAGCGAGGGATGCAGTAAAGGAGGAATAATGCATCGGAAGAGAGATACTCGACTCCCAAAAGAAAACCCTATCGTTTCCGTAGAAACGTATCTCGATTTAGAAGGACAATGCAGGGTACACAGGGTATTTAAAATTTACGCAAATTGTGTGTTAATTTGTCAATGTGAGGGAGCGAGGGATGCAGTAAAGGAGGAATAATGCATCGGAAGAGAGATACTCGACTCCCAAAAGAAAACCCTATCGTTTCCGTAGAAACGTATCTCGATTTAGAAGGTCAATGCAGGGTACCCAGGGTATTTCAAATGGACGCAAATTGTGTGTTAATTCGTCAATGTGAGGGAGCGAGGGATGCAGTAAAGGAGGAATAATGCATCGGAAGAGAGATACTCGACTCCCAAAAGAAAACCCTATCGTTTACGTAGAAACGTATCTCGATTTAGAAGGACAATGCAGGGTACCCAGGGTATTTCAAATGGACGCAAATTTTTGTGTTAATTTGTCAATATGAGGGAGCGAGGGATGCAGTAAAGGAGGAATAATGCATCGGAAGAGAGATACTCGACTCCCAAAAGAAAACCCTATCGTTTCCGTAGAAACGTATCTCGATTTAGAAGGACAATGCAGGGAACCCAGAGTATTTCATATGGACGCAAATTGTGTGTTAATTTGTCAATGTGAGGGAGCGAGGGATGCAGTAAAGAAGGAATAATGCATCGGAAGAGAGATACTCGACTCCCAAAAGAAAACCCTATCGTTTCCGTAGAAACGTATCTCGATTTAGAAGGACAATGCAGGGTACCCAGGGTATTTCAAATGGACGCAAATTGTGTGTTAATTCGTCAATGTGAGGGAGCGAGGGATGCAGTAAAGGAGGAATAATGCATCGGAAGAGAGATACTCGACTCCCAAAAGAAAACCCTATCGTTTCCGTAGAAACGTATCTCGATTTAGAAGGACAATGCAATGAACCCAGAGTATATCATATGGACGCAAATTGTGTGTTAATTTGTCAATGTGAGGGAGCGAGGTATGCAGTAAACGAGGAATAATGCATCGGAAGAGAGATACTCGACTCCCAAAAGAAAACCCTATCGTTTCCGTAGAAACGTATCTCGATTTAGAAGGACAATGCAGGGAACCCAGAGTATTTCATATGGACGCAAATTGTGTGTTAATTTGTCAATGTGAGGGAGCGAGGGATGCAGTAAAGGAGGAATAATGCATCGGAAGAGAGACACTCGACTCCCAACAGAAAACCCTATCGTTTCCATAGAAACGTATCTCGGTTTAGAAGGACAATGCAGGGAACCCAGAGTATTTCATATGGACGCAAATTGTGTGTTAAATTGTCAATGTGAGGGAGCGATGGATGCAGTAAAGGAGGAATAATGCATCGGAAGAGAGATACTCGACTCCCAAAAGAAAACCCTATCGTTTCCGTAGAAACGTATCTCGATTTAGAAGGACAATGCAGGGTACCCAGAGTATTTCAAACGGACGCAAACTGTTGTGTTAATTTGTCAGTGTGAGGGAGCGAGGGATGCAGTAAAGTAGGAATAATGCATCGGAAGAGAGATACTCGACTCCCAAAAGAAAACCCTATCGTTTCCGTAGAAACGTATCTCGATTTAGAAGGACAATGCAGGGTACCCAGGGTATTTCAAATGGACACAAATTGTGTGTTAATTTGTCAATGTGAGGGAGCGAGGGATGCAGTAAAGGAGGAATAATGCATCGGAAGAGAGATACTCGACTCCCAAAAGAAAACCCTATCGTTTCCGTAGAAACGTATCTCGATTTAGAAGGACAATGCAGGGTACCCAGGGTATTTCAAATGGACGCAAATTGTGTGTTAATTTGTCAATGTGAGGGAGCGAGGGATGCAGTAAACGAGGAATAATGCATCGGAATAGAGATACTCGACTCCCAAAAGAAAACACTATCGTTTCCGTAGAAACGTATCTCGATTTAGAAGGACAATGCAGGGTACCCAGGGTATGACAAATGGACGCAAATTGTGTGTTAATTTGTCAATGTGAGGGAGCGAGGGATGCAGTAAAGGAGGAATAATGCATCGGAAAACAGATACTCGACTCCCAAAAGAAAACCCTATCGTTTCCGTAGAAACGTATCTCGATTTAGAAGGACAATGCAGGGTACCCAGGGTATGTCAAATGGACGCAAATTGTGTGTTAATTTGTCAATGTGAGGGAGCGAGGGATGCAGTAAAGGAGGAATAATGCATCGGAAGAGAGATACTCGACTCCCAAAAGAAAACCCTATCGTTTCCGTAGAAACGTATCTCGATTTAGAAGGACAATGCAGGGTACCCAGGGTATTTCAAATGGACGCAAATTGTGTGTTAATTTGTCAATGTGAGGGAGCGAGGGATGCAGTAAAGGAGGAATAATGCATCGGAAGAGAGATACTCTACTCCCAAAAGAAAACCCTATCGTTTCCGTAGAAACGTATCTCGATTTAGAAGGACAATGCAGGGTACCCAGGGTATTTCAAATGGACGCAAATTGTTGTGTTAATTTGTCAATGTGAGGGAGCGAGGGATGCAGTAAAGGAGGAATAATGCATCGGAAGAGAGATACTCGACTCCCAAAAGAAAACCCTATCGTTTCCGTAGAAACGTATCTCGATTTAGAAGGACAATGCAGGGTACCCAGGGTATTTCAAATGGACGCAAATTGTTGTGTTAATTTGTCAATGTGAGGGAGCGAGGGATGCAGTAAAGGAGGAATAATGCATCGGAAGAGAGATACTCGACTTCCAAAAGAAAACCCTATCGTTTCCGTAGAAACGTATCTCGATTTAGAAGGACAATGCAGGGTACCCAGGGTATTTCAAATGGACGCAAATTGTGTGTTAATTCGTCAATGTGAGGGAGCGAGGGATGCAGTAAAGGAGGAATAATGCATCGGAAGAGAGATACTCGACTCCCAAAAGAAAACCCTATCGTTTCCGTAGAAACGTATCTCGATTTAGAAGGACAATGCAGGGAACCCAGAGAATTTCATATGGACGCAAATTGTGTGTTAATTTGTCAATGTGAGGGAGCGAGGGATGCAGTAAAGGAGGAATAATGCATCGGAAGAGAGATACTCGACTCCCAAAAGAAAACCCTATCGTTTCCGTAGAAACGTATCTCGATTTAGAAGGACAATGCAGGGAACCCAGAGTATTTCATATGGACGCAAATTGTGTGTTAATTTGTCAATGTGAGGGAGCGAGGGATGCAGTAAAGGAGGAATAATGCATCGGAAGAGAGATACTCGACTCCCAAAAGAAAACCCTATCGTTTCCGTAGAAACGTATCTCGATTTAGAAGGACAATGCAGGGTACCCAGGGTATGACAAATGGTCGCAAATTGTGTGTTAATTTGTCAATGTGAGGGAGCGAGGGATGCAGTAAAGGAGGAATAATGCATCGGAAAACAGATACTCGACTCCCAAAAGAAAACCCTATCGTTTCCGTAGAAACGTATCTCGATTTAGAAGGACAATGCAGGGTACCCAGGGTATTTCAAATGGACGCAAATTGTGTGTTAACTTGTCAATGTGAGGGAGCGAGGGATGCAGTAAAGGAGGAATAATGCATCGGAAGAGAGATACTCGACTCCCAAAAGAAAACCCTATCGTTTCCGTAGAAACGTATCTCGATTTAGAAGGACAATGCAGGGTACCCAGGGTATGTCAAATGGACGCAAATTGTGTGTTAATTTGTCAATGTGAGGGAGCGAGGCATGCAGTAAAGGAGGAATAATGCATCGGAAGAGAGATACTCGACTCCCAAAAGAAAACCCTATCGTTTCCGTAGAAACGTATCTCGATTTAGAAGGACAATGCAGGGTACCCATGGTATTTCAAATGGACGCAAATTGTGTGTTAATTTGTCAATGTGAGGGAGCGAGGGATGCAGTAAAGGAGGAATAATGCATCGGAAGAGAGATACTCGACTCCCAAAAGAAAACCCTATCGTTTCCGTAGAAACGTATCTCGATTTAGAAGGACAATGCAGGGTACCCAGGGTATTTCAAATGGACGCAAATTGTTGTGTTAATTTGTCAATGTGAGGGAGCGAGGGATGCAGTAAAGGAGGAATAATGCATCGGAAGAGAGATACTCGACTCCCAAAAGAAAACCCTATCGTTTCCGTAGAAACGTATCTCGATTTAGAAGGACAATGCAGGGTACACAGGGTATTTAAAATTTACGCAAATTGTGTGTTAATTTGTCAATGTGAGGGAGCGAGGGATGCAGTAAAGGAGGAATAATGCATCGGAAGAGAGATACTCGACTCCCAAAAGAAAACCCTATCGTTTCCGTAGAAACGTATCTCGATTTAGAAGGTCAATGCAGGGTACCCAGGGTATTTCAAATGGACGCAAATTGTGTGTTAATTCGTCAATGTGAGGGAGCGAGGGATGCAGTAAAGGAGGAATAATGCATCGGAAGAGAGATACTCGACTCCCAAAAGAAAACCCTATCGTTTACGTAGAAACGTATCTCGATTTAGAAGGACAATGCAGGGTACCCAGGGTATTTCAAATGGACGCAAATTTTTGTGTTAATTTGTCAATATGAGGGAGCGAGGGATGCAGTAAAGGAGGAATAATGCATCGGAAGAGAGATACTCGACTCCCAAAAGAAAACCCTATCGTTTCCGTAGAAACGTATCTCGATTTAGAAGGACAATGCAGGGAACCCAGAGTATTTCATATGGACGCAAATTGTGTGTTAATTTGTCAATGTGAGGGAGCGAGGGATGCAGTAAAGAAGGAATAATGCATCGGAAGAGAGATACTCGACTCCCAAAAGAAAACCCTATCGTTTCCGTAGAAACGTATCTCGATTTAGAAGGACAATGCAGGGTACCCAGGGTATTTCAAATGGACGCAAATTGTGTGTTAATTCGTCAATGTGAGGGAGCGAGGGATGCAGTAAAGGAGGAATAATGCATCGGAAGAGAGATACTCGACTCCCAAAAGAAAACCCTATCGTTTCCGTAGAAACGTATCTCGATTTAGAAGGACAATGCAATGAACCCAGAGTATATCATATGGACGCAAATTGTGTGTTAATTTGTCAATGTGAGGGAGCGAGGTATGCAGTAAACGAGGAATAATGCATCGGAAGAGAGATACTCGACTCCCAAAAGAAAACCCTATCGTTTCCGTAGAAACGTATCTCGATTTAGAAGGACAATGCAGGGAACCCAGAGTATTTCATATGGACGCAAATTGTGTGTTAATTTGTCAATGTGAGGGAGCGAGGGATGCAGTAAAGGAGGAATAATGCATCGGAAGAGAGACACTCGACTCCCAACAGAAAACCCTATCGTTTCCATAGAAACGTATCTCGGTTTAGAAGGACAATGCAGGGAACCCAGAGTATTTCATATGGACGCAAATTGTGTGTTAAATTGTCAATGTGAGGGAGCGATGGATGCAGTAAAGGAGGAATAATGCATCGGAAGAGAGATACTCGACTCCCAAAAGAAAACCCTATCGTTTCCGTAGAAACGTATCTCGATTTAGAAGGACAATGCAGGGTACCCAGAGTATTTCAAACGGACGCAAACTGTTGTGTTAATTTGTCAGTGTGAGGGAGCGAGGGATGCAGTAAAGTAGGAATAATGCATCGGAAGAGAGATACTCGACTCCCAAAAGAAAACCCTATCGTTTCCGTAGAAACGTATCTCGATTTAGAAGGACAATGCAGGGTACCCAGGGTATTTCAAATGGACACAAATTGTGTGTTAATTTGTCAATGTGAGGGAGCGAGGGATGCAGTAAAGGAGGAATAATGCATCGGAAGAGAGATACTCGACTCCCAAAAGAAAACCCTATCGTTTCCGTAGAAACGTATCTCGATTTAGAAGGACAATGCAGGGTACCCAGGGTATTTCAAATGGACGCAAATTGTGTGTTAATTTGTCAATGTGAGGGAGCGAGGGATGCAGTAAACGAGGAATAATGCATCGGAATAGAGATACTCGACTCCCAAAAGAAAACACTATCGTTTCCGTAGAAACGTATCTCGATTTAGAAGGACAATGCAGGGTACCCAGGGTATGACAAATGGACGCAAATTGTGTGTTAATTTGTCAATGTGAGGGAGCGAGGGATGCAGTAAAGGAGGAATAATGCATCGGAAAACAGATACTCGACTCCCAAAAGAAAACCCTATCGTTTCCGTAGAAACGTATCTCGATTTAGAAGGACAATGCAGGGTACCCAGGGTATGTCAAATGGACGCAAATTGTGTGTTAATTTGTCAATGTGAGGGAGCGAGGGATGCAGTAAAGGAGGAATAATGCATCGGAAGAGAGATACTCGACTCCCAAAAGAAAACCCTATCGTTTCCGTAGAAACGTATCTCGATTTAGAAGGACAATGCAGGGAACCCAGAGAATTTCATATGGACGCAAATTGTGTGTTAATTTGTCAATGTGAGGGAGCGAGGGATGCAGTAAAGGAGGAATAATGCATCGGAAGAGAGATACTCGACTCCCAAAAGAAAACCCTATCGTTTCCGTAGAAACGTATCTCGATTTAGAAGGACAATGCAGGGTACCCAGGGTATTTCAAATGGACGCAAATTGTTGTGTTAATTTGTCAATGTGAGGGAGCGAGGGATGCAGTAAAGGAGGAATAATGCATCGGAAGAGAGATACTCGACCCCCAAAAGAAAACCCTATCGTTTCCGTAGAAACGTATCTCGATTTAGAAGGACAATGCAGGGAACCCAGGGTATTTCAAATGGACGCAAATTGTGTGTTAATTTGTCAATATGAGGGAGCGAGGGATGCAGTAAAGGAGGAATAATGCATCGGAAGAGAGATACTCGACTCCCAAAAGAAAACCCTATCGTTTCCGTAGAAACGTATCTCGATTTAGAAGGACAAAGCAGGGTACCCAGGGTATTTCAAATGGACGCAAATTGTTGTGTTAATTTGTCAATGTGAGGGAGCGAGGGATGCAGTAAAGGAGGAATAATGCATCGGAAGAGAGATACTCGACTCCCAAAAGAAAACCCTATCGTTTCCGTAGAAACGTATCTCGATTTAGAAGGACAATGCAGGGTACCCAGGGTATTTCAAATGGACGCAAATTGTTGTGTTAATTTGTCAATGTGAGGGAGCGAGGGATGCAGTAAAGGAGGAATAATGCATCGGAAGAGAGATACTCGACCCCCAAAAGAAAACCCTATCGTTTCCGTAGAAACGTATCTCGATTTAGAAGGACAATGCAGGGAACCCAGAGTATTTCATATGGACGCAAATTGTGTGTTAATTTGTCAATGTGAGGGAGCGAGGGATGCAGTAAACGAGGAATAATGCATCGGAAGAGAGATACTCGACTCCCAAAAGAAAACCCCATCGTTTCCGTAGAAACGTATCTCGATTTAGAAGGACAATGCAGGGAACCCAGGGTATTTCAAATGGACGCAAATTGTTGTGTTAATTTGTCAATGTGAGGGAGCGAGGGATGCAGTAAAGGAGGAATAATGCATCGGAAGAGAGATACTCGACTCCCAAAAGAAAACCCTATCGTTTCCGTAGAAACATATCTCGATTTAGAAGGAGAATGCAGGGTACCTAGGGTATGTCAAATGGACGCAAATTGTGTGTTAATTTGTCAATGTGAGGGAGCGAGGGATGCAGTAAAGGAGGAATAATGCATCGGAAGAGAGATACTCGACTCCCAAAAGAAAACCCTATCGTTTCCGTAGAAACGTATCTCGATTTAGAAGGACAATGCAGGGTACCCAGGGTATTTCAAATGGACGCAAATTGTGTGTTAATTTGTCAATGTGAGGGAGCGAGGGATGCAGTAAAGGAGGAATAATGCATCGGAAGAGAGATACTCGACTCCCAAAAGAAAACCCTATCGTTTCCGTAGAAACGTATCTCGATTTAGAAGGACAATGCAGGGTTCCCAGGGTATTTCAAATGGACGCAAATTGTTGTGTTAATTTGTCAATGTGAGGGAGCGAGGGATGCAGTAAAGGAGGAATAATGCATCGGAAGAGAGATACTCGACTCCCAAAAGAAAACCCTATCGTTTCGGTAGAAACGTATCTCGTTTTAGAAGGACAATGCAGGGTACCTAGGGTATGTCAAATGGACGCAAATTGTGTGTTAATTTGTCAATGTGAGGGAGCGAGGGATGCAGTAAAGGAGGAATAATGCATCGGAAGAGAGATACTCGACTCCCAAAAGAAAACCCTATCGTTTCCGTAGAAACGTATCTCGATTTAGAAGGACAATGCAGGGTACCCAGGGTATTTCAAATGGACGCAAATTGTTGTGTTAATTTGTCAATGTGAGGGAGCGAGGGATGCAGTAAAGGAGGAATAATGCATCGGAAGAGAGATACTCGACTCCCAAAAGAAAAACCTATCGTTTCCGTAGAAACGTATCTCGATTTAGAAGGACAATGCAGGGAACCCAGAGTATTTCATATGGACGCAAATTGTGTGTTAATTTGTCAATGTGAGGGAGCGAGGGATGCAGTAAAGGAGGAATAATGCATCGGAAGAGAGATACTCGACTCCCAAAAGAAAACCCTATCGTTTCCGTAGAAACGTATCTCGATTTAGAAGGACAATGCAGGGTACCCAGGGTATTTCAAATAGACGCAAATTGTGTGTTAATTTGTCAATGTGAGGGAGCGAGGGATGCAGTAAAGGAGGAATAATGCATCGGAAGAGAGATACTCGACTCCCAAAAGAAAACCCTATCGTTTCCGTAGAAACGTATCTCGATTTAGAAGGACAATGCAGGGTACCCAGGGTATTTAAAATTTACGCAAATTGTGTGTTAATTTGTCAATGTGAGGGAGCGAGGGATGCAGTAAAGGAGGAATAATGCATCGGAAGAGAGATACTCGACTCCCAAAAGAAAACCCTATCGTTTCCGTAGAAACGTATCTCGATTTAGAAGGACAATGCAGGGTACCCAGGGTATTTCAAATGGACGCAAATTGTTGTGTTAATTTGTCAATGTGAGGGAGCGAGGGATGCAGTAAAGGAGGAATAATGCATCGGAAGAGAGATACTCGACTCCCAAAAGAAAAACCTATCGTTTCCGTAGAAACGTATCTCGATTTAGAAGGACAATGCAGGGAACCCAGAGTATTTCATATGGACGCAAATTGTGTGTTAATTTGTCAATGTGAGGGAGCGAGGGATGCAGTAAAGGAGGAATAATGCATCGGAAGAGAGATACTCGACTCCCAAAAGAAAACCCTATCGTTTCCGTAGAAACGTATCTCGATTTAGAAGGACAATGCAGGGAACCCAGAGTATTTCATATGGACGCAAATAGTGTGTTAATTTGTCAATGTGAGGGAGCGAGGGATGCAGTAAAGGAGGAATAATGCATCGGAAGAGAGATACTCGACTCCCAAAAGAAAACCCTATCGTTTCCGTAGAAACGTATCTCGATGTAGAAGGACAATGCAGGGTACCCAGGGTATGTCAAATGGACGCAAATTGTGTGTTAATTTGTCAATGTGAGGGAGCGAGGGATGCAGTAAAGGAGGAATAATGCATCGGAAGAGAGATACTCGACTCCCAAAAGAAAACCCTATCGTTTCCGTAGAAACGTATCTCGATTTAGAAGGACAATGCAGGGAACCCAGGGTATTTCAAATAGACGCAAATTGTGTGTTAATTTGTCAATGTGAGGGAGCGAGGGATGCAGTAAAGGAGGAATAATGCATCGGAAGAGAGATACTCGACTCCCAAAAGAAAACCCTATCGTTTCCGTAGAAACGTATCTCGATTTAGAAGGACAATGCAGGGTACCCAGGGTATTTCAAATGGACGCAAATTGCTGTGTTAATTTGTCAATGTGAGGGAGCGAGGGATGCAGTAAAGGAGGAATAATGCATCGGAAGAGAGATACTCGACTCCCAAAAGAAAACCCTATCGTTTCCGTAGAAACGTATCTCGTTTTAGAAGGACAATGCAGGGTACCCAGGGTATGTCAAATGGACGCAAATTGTGTGTTAATTTGTCAATGTGAGGGAGCGAGGGATGCAGTAAAGGAGGAATAATGCATCGGAAGAGAGATACTCGACTCCCAAAAGAAAACCCTATCGTTTCCGTAGAAACGTATCTCGATTTAGAAGGACAATGCAGGGAACCCAGAGAATTTCATATGGACGCTAATTGTGTGTTAATTTGTCAATGTGAGGGAGCGAGGGATGCAGTAAAGGAGGAATAATGCATCGGAAGAGAGATACTCGACTCCCAAAAGAAAACCCTATCGTTTCCGTAGAAACGTATCTCGATTTAGAAGGACAATGCAGGGTACCCAGGGTATTTCAAATGGACGCAAATTGTTGTGTTAATTTGTCAATGTGAGGGAGCGAGGGATGCAGTAAAGGAGGAATAATGCATCGGAAGAGAGATACTCGACCCCCAAAAGAAAACCCTATCGTTTCCGTAGAAACGTATCTCGATTTAGAAGGACAATGCAGGGAACCCAGGGTATTTCAAATGGACGCAAATTGTGTGTTAATTTGTCAATATGAGGGAGCGAGGGATGCAGTAAAGGAGGAATAATGCATCGGAAGAGAGATACTCGACTCCCAAAAGAAAACCCTATCGTTTCCGTAGAAACGTATCTCGATTTAGAAGGACAAAGCAGGGTACCCAGGGTATTTCAAATGGACGCAAATTGTTGTGTTAATTTGTCAATGTGAGGGAGCGAGGGATGCAGTAAAGGAGGAATAATGCATCGGAAGAGAGATACTCGACTCCCAAAAGAAAACCCTATCGTTTCCGTAGAAACGTATCTCGATTTAGAAGGACAATGCAGGGAACCCAGTGAAAGGGTCCTGTAGCCACCTTTCATTGCCAACTCTCGTAGTGGTCAAGTCGGCAAAGAGGTTTCCGCTACCTGTAAGAAATCCACCTGCGTTAGGTTGGTGGCGGAAATGGCATCCTGGGGTTTTCCGGTCCACGCGGAGCGTGGAAGAGGCTGGAGAAGCGGGAGGCAGTCTGCCGCCGGTACGGGAAGGGTACACAGCTGTGCTCCAGTCGAAGAAGGGTGAGTTGGACTGACCGCGTGGCGCGTTGTCGCATAGAGAGGGGAGCTTTTAGCTTTTGGTCTCGAATCTCGTCTTATAAAGATTTATTTGCTGGGTTGCAGCAGGGAATGCAAGGCTTTTGTAAACTTGCAGTTTGATTTCCAATGCAGTCTTGACTTTGATCCGTGAGAGGAACGCAGCACAAAGGAGTTGCATATGTTGAATTGCCCTCGGTTCAGTGTGAATGTTTATGTGCCTACAATTGTGTGTGTATGCTTCTAATCTTTTCCGGATCTTGGTAATTTTTGTGTATTTGTGAATTTTCTTTGTCTCATGTGATTAAAATTTGGCCACAGTCCATACAAATTGTCTCCGCCGACCGAGTGGGCCCGCGAGTCTGTTATGAAACGTGTCGTATTTCACAAGCAATTGTACATAGTTAGCATGCAACAGCAGGCTATAGATGCACTACATCAATGTTTTAAGGAATAAATAATTTTGCCTTCAATCTTATCTTGTGTACCGATGTTACGTCGCCGTTACCTTCGCCATTTACCTTGTAGTTTTCCTTGTTGGCCCACCGATAGCGTTTCCATGTGCACAGGTGTAGTGATTAGTGTCCCTTTTTTTTATCTGAAGCAAATGCTCTGGAAGAGATTGTGTTTTCACGAATCTTGCTGCAGGCTGCACTTACGCATGGTGTTCACGTCCTATTTACTTTACTCAATATTTGATTCACGGGAAGAATGCCTGGATCATATTAATAACTTCATCCCATTCTTTATCAGTGACTTTACAATGAATGTTCTTTTGTGAGTTTTTATTATTAATAAATTAAGTAATTTTCCGACTCAGTGCTACCTCTTTTTGTCGTGTGGCTAGAGTTGGTGGCGACCCTATCTTTTATATTGATTTCAGTGTCAAGTAGCATTTTCTTATTCAAAGTGCCCGTGGCTCTTTTAGCTATCAGGATACATTCAAAGGGCGCTTCATGCTTCTTGCACATAGCGTCCTTTTATTCACGCCGCTTACACATGGCTTACCCTGCTCACGGATTTCGGTAAACCAGAGATCTTCTGATGCGCAGTGAGGATTAATTATTTTCGGTTGGATGTGCTAATTGGTATATTGTCTTTCTGTGATACTGAATTTACGTGAATTTGTGATATAGGTGTGCATTTTCATACATGTTTTATCTTGTATATGTATTACTGTATAAATATTGTGATTTAGTATTCAATTGTGTTACAAGTTTGGGTTGATTCTTGTCCTGTGGCGTGTACCGGTGTCATATAGTAAATCTTGGGTGCTTTTTGGGGACTGTGAGTCCATTAGGAGACTTTGGCATTATTCTTGTTGTATTTTGGAGCACGGAGTAACTATCCATATGATGGAGACGCGTAGCCGTTCAGGGAGCCACGATCGGAAAAACCTGCCAGAAAATAACCCTGAACAAGGACGAGGTCAAAACGTCGAGTCCGACCAGGAACGAAACGCGGAAAACGCAAGTACAAGTGTTGTCCATCCTGAGCCCGCTGTAGTGATTTCGAATCATTCGATAGATGCAAATTCATTACAGGCTATGCTACGACAATTACTAGACAGTAATAGGAGACATATCGAGGAAGTGAATAAAAAACAAGCAGAAGAAAATAGGAGACATATCGAGGAAGTGAATAAAAAACAAGCAGAAGAAAATAGGAGATATAACGAGGAAGTGAATAAAAAACAAGCAGAAGAAAATAGGAGATATAGCGAGGAAGTGAATAAAAAACAAGCAGAAGAAAATAGGAGGCATATCGAGGAAGCAAATAAAAGATTGACTAGTGAAATAGTACAGGGTGTTGGGGAGAAACTGGCGATCATTGACCAACGCATCTCCGCCTTAGAAGAGGGGCAGCAAGTCATTAGCAAGCAGGTGATGGAGCAAGAAGAAAGGTTCGCTGGGAATATACGTATACTAGCAGAACAATGCCAGAGTGAACGAGTGGCTCTTGAGTCCCGAGTAGGACAAAATTCCGCCAGGGATCTCCGCGCGTTAGCAGAACAATGCCAGAGTGACCACGCGGCTCTTGTGTGCCGAATAGAGGACACTGCGGCTAAGTGCCCGGTCCATATTAGCGCGCAGGTAGAAACCCTCAGCCAGGCGATAATAGCTCTCGAGCGAGAGCAAGGGCTTACGCAAACAAAACAAGACACGGCCCACCGAGAGATGCGAGAAGAAATAGCCAGGATCTCAGACGCAGTGGCGCGTAAGTCTGACAATAATAGGGAAACGATTACCTCATCATCAGCGGATGCAGACGAAATACGGTCGATAACGAAATGTTCGCGTGGACAGTGTGAAATAAAAATACAACAAAGAGGGGTTACCGAGGGAATATGTGAGCGCATGGCCCGTTTAGAACTTCATCTAAAAGGGTTAAAGGCCCATGAAGTTGAAAGAAATGAACGAAAGGGCCATTATTCCGACGATGATTCCGGGAACGATGGCGAATTTGATCATCGTCATGATCTTGGATCTCGTACCAGGTGGGAATGGCGCGGATCCCCTCAGGAACGTTCGCCAAGGGAAACTCACGAATTTGACTTTAAACATTTTCTGTCCGTGAGGAAGTTTGAAGTCTTCCATAACTCGGCTACGGGGATTCACCCGCGGGCCTGGTTACAGCAGTTCGAGTTCTCCCTCCCTCCTACGTGGCCCAGTGCGCACAAAATAGAGTATATGTGCGGCTACCTCGAAGGTGAGCCAGCGGCGCGGATGAGGTCAATTGCACGCAATTGCTACACTGTTGGGGAGTTTCGTCAACACTTCCTGTCGATATATTGGTCAGTGGCAGCGCAAAGTCGTGTAAAACACGGACTCATTATGCTACCAGAGTTAAACAGGTCAAAGTTCTCCAGCCCTGTGCAGATGTTCGAGCACATGCTGCAGGCGAATGAACATCTTGACGATCCTTATGGACCTGCAGAAATTATTCGTATTTGCCTGGGAAAGTTTCCAATGCAGTTGCGGCACGTTATCCTTGCAGGACGATGTAAGGATGACGTAGAGGGGTTTCGCAATTTCCTTTTAGAGCTTGAGTGCGATGCGAATGGCACCACGCAGAATTACGGTCAGAGCGCCTACGAGCAGCGGCCGCGCGAGCGAAGCCGCAGCCGTAGAGACAGGTGGCACTCCAGACGTAACGGGTCGCCTCAGAGTTACAGGGCGCGCGAGCGTTGGCAGCGTCGCGATTCCTCACGGAACGCGGGCAGAACGAACGATGCCAATCGTCATCATTCGCCGAGAGTAAATCAAAGACACCCCCGGGAGTTTAGAAGATATGGTAATGAGCAGAGATATTGGAGTAATTATAGCGGACCTAGGAACGGTAGTCGCAACCGACCACAAAATAATTATCGAACAAGCGACAACAGGGGTGCTCTAAACAGTACGGGTGGTCCGCCAGTGGGTGTTGAAATTCGTTGCGCAAACCCGCTGCACAATCAGCCAAATACCTCTAATCAAAGGAATCAATGACTATTGGCTGACTCGGTTGGCGTCAACTTAATGAGGACCGGTGCTATTGATGATACTGATGTGCATTTGATAAAGGAAGACGTTATTATGGAAGATTTGTTGAGGGAGGGCCACAGTATTGTTGTGCCTGCGGTAAACCCAGTCGTGTCTGTTTAGTACATTTACAGTGTATATTTTCCAATGTTTTGATTCACTCTGGTGTGTTTAAAATTAAAGTGTATATTTTCTGTGAATTGTAAAGGGTCCCCCAATATATGCGTAGTTATTTCTTCTTGTCAGCAGAAAGGAGTAGTGTTGTGCAGTTTCAAAACATCTGAATGTGAATGATTATGAGGCTCATATGAAGCGTTTCCTATTACAGTAAGATGGCTTTCGTTCTTTGATGACTAAAGAGGTATCGGGTGTGTTGGCGTGGCGAGTCAATGGTCGTAAGGTAATTCTTGATGATAAATTACAGTTTTAGTGTTCTTATTCCCCTTAGGTGAGCATGATTCAGTGAGATTTTTCAAATGTACTGCGATGTTAATGAAGCAACTTGGTGACTTGTAGGTGAAGGACTTGTGTATGAAGGGAGACTAATAGTGTTTGATTTTCAGAGTTGCCATCTTATAAGATATTTGGAAAGTGTAACTTGCCGTAACATACAACTAGGTACGGTTGAGGACACCAGAATGTGAAACCCCACAAGACGTAAATGGAAACAGCTTATTAACTCAAGCAACTTGATATTTAATAGAGAATCAGGACTACCTCCAAGCTGAAATAACATGACGGTAGGTGAGGATCCCTGGGGACATGTGGTGAGTAAGTGTGTAATCATTATGAGTATCTTATGATAGCAGTAAGTTGGGTACTCATGGCCCTGGACAATGGATTTCTTTTGACAGTATTTTTTTATGTACTTATAGGACGAAGTGTTTATGTGTTTGCTAATAGGATAGGATGATTTTTATTGCCATTTTTATGCCCACTGACCTTTTGCATTAGGCTGATGAATAGATGTTGAAACATTTACCATTTCAGATGTGACTTGAATGAACCTTCTGTGTCTCATTAATCATAACTTTTATTATGCAATGTCCATAGAAAAGAAGTCTCGGAAATTTCTCACAGATCAGCAAACATGTTCTGCAAACCTTGGAGGAGCAGTCAATGAACAACGATATGGGTATTGGTGTTGAAAGGAATATTTTGTTTATATGTGGGAATTGTAGTCGGGCTATATGGTGATGGTGACTAGTACGAGCTGTGTAGATTGTGTGAGAGCGTAGTCAGGAGCAGGTAGAGTTTTGAGTCTGTAGCTAGCAGCGGCGCCAAATCCTATCCAAATCCTGACCAAACCTTGTACAAGATCTACCCTGAATGATTGACAGCAGATGTAATGCTGGAACTATATTTTATAAAAAGGATTTTTTGTTTGTTTGAATATTGGTTATTTAATTTTCTTCGTTGTTCTTCTTATTAGTAATGTTAAGAAGGCCCTTTTTGTCAAGTTAATTTTGGGCACTATTCCATGTATTGATCAGGAGTGATAAACTCCGAAGATTTTGTGGTAATCTGTACACATGATATTTTGTAACGATCCCTGTGAGCGCAGTTCTTAAGTGGGTGCAAGGCCGCCTAGGGAGCCTCCGCCTCAGAAAGCACAGGGCTTGGTCCACCGGCAGGCGTTGCCGAACCCTGGTATCAACGGCGAAGCAGTGATGCGGCGAGCGGTCACAGCTGTTTCCCCGTCAGAGGGGAGGGGATGCTGGTCTTCCCCCAGGCGCAGGCTCACACCGGAGCCCGCAGGCGTGTCAACACGGCAGCGCCAGCTGATGGCCGGCGTTCCACCCCATGCGCTAGTCATCTGACAAGCGAAAGGGAAAGTATGACGCACACCAGGCGAGGCCGCCGATTCCTGAGCGCCGCTAGTCCAGACGGCTGCTGCGCTGAGGTAACGCCCACTGCCCGGAGGGACACGGGTCCCACCACTGACGCATCAGCTGAGACGGTGCAAAGAGGTGATAAGCGGGTCTCAAGCCCGACACCCGCACGAGTTTACGTCGACCTCGATGCGACACAGAAGAGCGCGTGTCTCCCCATTGACACGACAGGAGACGGGGGCGTGTGTCGGTAAAACACATTCCTCCACAACACACGGACGACAACCGCCAAGCCGCCTTCTCGATGATGAGGCAGGGCCCACAAGTGGCGATGTCCTGCAAATCTGCAACGCCGATCCATCCCACAGTATGGACGCAGAGGGTGGAAACGGGCACGAGGCAACGTCGCGGGGTGCTGTCTAGGATGATCAACCTGGGTTACATCGGATGTTACAATCAACGCCGCTGCGAACTCCCCAGTTCCGTGTTGTGGTCCCCTAGTAGCTTATCCTCCAAGTCGCCTTTAGAAGAGACGCCCACCCCAGCACCTAAAGAGAATACCCAGTGAAACAACCATGTGACGAAAATGAAAAATTACAGCGTGTCAACGAGTTGATTTCTGGATGTGTTTTTGTACTCATGTCTTATTTTCCATAGGTGATTATTTACCAGCTGTCATACCATTGGGTTCATTAATGATTTTGTATCACTGTATTTGTTGTGAATATTGTATTTTGCACTTTCACTTGCATGTTTTTATATATGTCAGCACCAGATGATACTGCTTTGGTTCGTGATAATGATTTTGCATCATTGTATTTGTTTATATATTTATATATATTATGTACCTGTTCACCTATGTCTCTATGTTAACTTTTGATAGTTGGTTAAGGCAATTTTAAAATAATATCTCATGGTTGTGGTCGTAGTAGGTCAGATGACATGATGTTAGCGTAGGATATCACGCTTAATTTAATTTGTTCTGTTTGCTTTGCGGACCGCATGAGGTCACAATTATTGACTAAGGTCAGATAAAGCTCACTTGGATATAAGAGATTAATCAACTCTTTTGTGCTGCTGTTTACTGTTGCAATTGTTACTCGTTAGGGTATGTTTGTTCCGAAGACTGTTGGCGAATCTCCTAGCATGGCGAGAAAATTCGCGGCACAGTCTTCTCCGGGACGTTTGGGGTGATGAAAGGGTCCTGTAGCCACCTTTCATTGCCAACTCTCGTAGTGGTCAAGTCGGCAAAGAGGTTTCCGCTACCTGTAAGAAATCCACCTGCGTTAGGTTGGTGGCGGAAATGGCATCCTGGGGTTTTCCGGTCCACGCGGAGCGTGGAAGAGGCTGGAGAAGCGGGAGGCAGTCTGCCGCCGGTACGGGAAGGGTACACAGCTGTGCTCCAGTCGAAGAAGGGTGAGTTGGACTGACCGCGTGGCGCGTTGTCGCATAGAGAGGGGAGCTTTTAGCTTTTGGTCTCGAATCTCGTCTTATAAAGATTTATTTGCTGGGTTGCAGCAGGGAATGCAAGGCTTTTGTAAACTTGCAGTTTGATTTCCAATGCAGTCTTGACTTTGATCCGTGAGAGGAACGCAGCACAAAGGAGTTGCATATGTTGAATTGCCCTCGGTTCAGTGTGAATGTTTATGTGCCTACAATTGTGTGTGTATGCTTCTAATCTTTTCCGGATCTTGGTAATTTTTGTGTATTTGTGAATTTTCTTTGTCTCATGTGATTAAAATTTGGCCACAGTCCATACAAATTGTCTCCGCCGACCGAGTGGGCCCGCGAGTCTGTTATGAAACGTGTCGTATTTCACAAGCAATTGTACATAGTTAGCATGCAACAGCAGGCTATAGATGCACTACATCAATGTTTTAAGGAATAAATAATTTTGCCTTCAATCTTATCTTGTGTACCGATGTTACGTCGCCGTTACCTTCGCCATTTACCTTGTAGTTTTCCTTGTTGGCCCACCGATAGCGTTTCCATGTGCACAGGTGTAGTGATTAGTGTCCCTTTTTTTTATCTGAAGCAAATGCTCTGGAAGAGATTGTGTTTTCACGAATCATGCTGCAGGCTGCACTTACGCATGGTGTTCACGTCCTATTTACTTTACTCAATATTTGATTCACGGGAAGAATGCCTGGATCATATTAATAACTTCATCCCATTCTTTATCAGTGACTTTACAATGAATGTTCTTTTGTGAGTTTTTATTATTAATAAATTAAGTAATTTTCCGACTCAGTGCTACCTCTTTTTGTCGTGTGGCTAGAGTTGGTGGCGACCCTATCTTTTATATTGATTTCAGTGTCAAGTTGCATTTTCTTATTCAAAGTGCGCGTGGCTCTTTTAGCTATCAGGATACATTCAAAGGGCGCTTCATGCTTCTTGCACATAGCGTCCTTTTATTCACGCCACTTACACCAGGGTATTTAATATGGACGCAAATTGTTGTGTTAATTTGTCAATGTGAGGGAGCGAGGGATGCAGTAAAGGAGGAATAATGCATCGGAAGAGAGATACTCGACTCCCAAAAGAAAACCCTATCGTTTCCGTAGAAACGTATCTCGATTTAGAAGGACAGTGCAGGGAACCCAGAGTATTTCAAATGGACGCAAATTGTGTGTTAATTTGTCAATGTGAGGGAGCGAGGGATGCAGTAAAGGAGGAATAATGCATCGGAAGAGAGATACTCGACTCCCAAAAGAAAACCCTATCGTTTCCGTAGAAACGTATCTCGATTTAGAAGGACAATGCAGGGTACCCAGGGAATTTCAAATGGACGCAAATTGTGTGTTAATTTGTCAATGTGAGGGAGCGAGGGATGCAGTAAAGGAGGAATAATGCATCGGAAAAGAGATACTTGATTCTTAAAAGAAAATCCTATCGTTTCCATAGAAACGTATCTCGATTTAGAAGTACAATGCAGGGAACCCAGTGTATTTCATATGGACGCAAATTGTGAGTTAATTTGTCAATGTGAGGGAGCAAGGGATGCAGTAAAGGAGGAATAATGCATCGGAAGAGAGATACTCGACTCCCAAAAGAAAACCCTATCGTTTCCGTAGATACGTATCTCGATTTAGAAGGACAATGCAGGGAACCCAGGGTATTTCATATGGACGCAAATTGTTGTGTTAATTTGTCAATGTGAGGGTGCGAGGGATGCAGTAAAGGAGGAATAATGCATCAGAAAAGAGTTACTCGACTCCCAAAAGAAAACCCTATCGTTTCCGTAGAAACGTATCTCGATTTAGAAGGACAATGCGGGGAACCCAGGGTATTTCATATGGACGCAAATTGTTGTGTTAATTTGTCAATGTGAGGGAGCGAGGGATGCAGTAAAGGAGGAATAATGCATCGGAAGAGAGATACTCGACTCCCAAAAGAAAACCCTATCGTTTCCGTAGAAACGTATCTCGATTTAGAAGGACAATGCAGGGAACCCAGGGTATTTAATATCGACGCAAATTGTTGTGTTAATTTGTCAATGTGAGGGAGCGAGGGATGCAGTAAAGGAGGAATAATGCATCGGAAGAGAGATACTCGACTCCCAAAAGAAAACCCTATCGTTTCCGTAGATACGTATCTCGATTTAGAAGGACAATGCAGGGTACCCAGGGTATTTCAAATGGACGCAAATTGTGTGTTAATTTGTCAATGTGAGGGAGCGAGGGATGCAGTAAAGGAGGAATAATGCATCGGAAAAGAGATACTTGATTCCTAAAAGAAAATCCTATCGTTTCCGTAGAAACATATCTCGATTTAGAAGGACAATGCAGGGAACCCAGTGTATTTCATATGGACGCAAATTGTGAGTTAATTTGTCAATGTGAGGGAGCAAGGGATGCAGTAAAGGAGGAATAATGCATCGGAAGAGAGATACTCGACTCCCAAAAGAAAACCCTATCGTTTCCATAGATACGTATCTCGATTTAGAAGGACAATGCAGGGGACCCAGGGTATTTCATATGGACGCAAATTGTTGTGTTAATTTGTCAATGTGAGGGTGCGAGGGATGCAGTAAAGGAGGAATAAGGCATCAGAAAAGAGATACTCGACTCCCAAAAGAAAACCCTATCGTTTCCGTAGAAACGTATCTCGATTTAGAAGGACAATGCAGGGAACCCAGGGTATTTCAAATGGACGCAAATTGTTGTGTTAATTTGTCAATGTGAGGGAGCGAGGGATGCAGTAAAGGAGGAATAATGCATCGGAAGAGAGATACTCGACTCCCAAAAGAAAACCCTATCGTTTCCGTAGAAACGTATCTCGATTTAGAATGACAATGCAGGGTACCCAGGGTATTTCAAACGGACGCAAATTGTGTGTTAATTTGTCAATGTGAGGGAGCGAGGGATGCAGTAAAGGAGGAATAATGCATCGGAAGAGAGATACTCGACTCCCAAAAGAAAACCCTATCGTTTCCGTAGAAACGTATCTCGATTTAGAAGGACAATGCAGGGTACCCAGGGTATTTCAAATGGACGCAAATTGTTGTGTTAATTTGTCAATGTGAGGGAGCGAGGGATGCAGTAAAGGAGGAATAATGCATCGGAAGAGAGATACTCGACTCCCAAAAGAAAACCCTATCGTTTCCGTAGAAACGTATCTCGATTTAGAAGGACAATGCAGGGTACCCAGGGTATTTCAAATGGACGCAAATTGTGTGTTAATTTGTCAATGTGAGGGAGCGAGGGATGCAGTAAAGGAGGAATAATGCATCGGAAGAGAGATACTCGACTCCCAAAAGAAAATCCTATCGTTTCCGTAACAACGTATCTCGATTTAGAAGGACAATGCAGGGTACCCATTGTATTTCAAATGGACGCAAATTGTTGTGTTAATTTGTCAATGTGAGGGAGCGAGGGATGCAATAAAGGAAGAATAATGCAGCGGAAGAGAGATACTCGACTCCCAAAAGAAAACCCTATCGTTTCCGTAGAAACGTATCTCGATTTAGAAGGACAATGCAGGGTACCCAGGGTATTTCAAATGGACGCAAATTGTGTGTTAATTTGTCAATGTGAGGGAACGAGGGATGCAGTAAAGGAGGAATAATGCATCGGAAGAGAGATACTCGACTCCCAAAAGAAAACCCTATCGTTTCCGTAGAAACGTATCTCGATTTAGAAGGACAATGCAGGGAACCCAGGGTATTTCATATGGACGTAAATTGGGTGTTAATTCGTCAATGTGAGGGAGCGAAGGATGCAGTAAGTGAGGAATAATGCATCGGAAGAGAGATACTCGACTCCCAAAAGAAAACCCTATCGTTTCCGTAGAAACGTATCTCGATTTAGAAGGACAATGTAGGGAACCCAGAGTATTTCATATGGACGCAAATTGTGTGTTAATTTGTCTATGTGAGGGAGCGAGGGATGCAGTAAAGGAGGAATAATGCATCGGAAGAGAGATACTCGACTCCCAAAAGAAAACCCTATCCTTTCCGTAGAAACGTATCTGGATTTAGAAGGACAATGCAGGGTACCCAGGGTATTTCAAATGGACGCAAATTGTTGTGTTAATTTGTCAATGTGAGGGAGCGAGGGATGCAGTAAAGGAGGAATAATGCATCGGAAGAGAGATACTCGACTCCCAAAAGAAAACCCTATCGTTTCCGTAGAAACGTATCTCGATTTAGAAGGACAATGCACGGAACCCAGGGTATTTAATATGGACGCAAATTGTTGTGTTAATTTGTCAATGTGAGGGAGCGAGGGATGCAGTAAAGGAGGAATAATGCATCGGAAGAGAGATACTCGACTCCCAAAAGAAAATCCTATCGTTTCCGTAGAAACGTATCTCGATTTAGAAGGACAATGCAGGGTACCCATTGTATTTCAAATGGACGCAAATTGTTGTGTTAATTTGTCAATGTGAGGGAGCGAGGGATGCAGTAAAGGAAGAATAATGCAACGGAAGAGAGATACTCGACTCCCAAAAGAAAACCCCATCGTTTCCGTAGAAACGTATCTCGATTTAGAAGGACAATGCAGGGTACCCAGGGTATTTCAAATGGACGCAAATTGTGTGTTAATTTGTCAATGTGAGGGAGCGAGGGATGCAGTAAAGGAGGAATAATGCATCGGAAGAGAGATACTCGACTCCCAAAAGAAAACCCTATCGTTTCCGTAGAAACGTATCTCGATTTAGAAGGATAATGCAGGGAACCCAGGGTATTTCATATGGACGCAAATTGGGTGTTAATTCGTCAATGTGAGGGAGCGAAGGATGCAGTAAGTGAGGAATAATGCATCGGAAGAGAGATACTCGACTCCCAAAAGAAAACCCTATCGTTTCCGTAGAAACGTATCTCGATTTAGAAGGACAATGCAGGGTACCCAGGGTATTTCAAATGGACGCAAATTGTTGTGTTAATTTGTCAATGTGAGGGAGCGAGGGATGCAGTAAAGGAGGAATAATGCATCGGAAGAGAGATACTCGACTCCCAAAAGAAAACCCTATCGTTTCCGTAGAAACGTATCTCGATTTAGAAGGACAATGCAGGGAACCCAGGGTATTTAATATGGACGCAAATTGTTGTGTTAATTTGTCAATGTGAGGGAGCGAGGGATGCAGTAAAGGAGGAATAATGCATCGGAAGAGAGATACTCGACTCCCAAAAGAAAATCCTATCGTTTCCGTAGAAACGTATCTCGATTTAGAAGGACAATGCAGGGTGCCCATTGTATTTCAAATGGACGCAAATTGTTGTGTTAATTTGTCAATGTGAGGGAGCGAGGGATGCAGTAAAGGAAGAATAATGCAACGGAAGAGAGATACTCGACTCCCAGAAGAAAACCTATCGTTTCCGTAGAAACGTATCTCGATTTAGAAGGACAATGCAGGGTACCCAGGGTATTTCAAATGGACGCAAATTGTGTGTTAATTTGTCAATGTGAGGGAGCGAGGGATGCAGTAAAGGAGGAATAATGCATCGGAAGAGAGATACTCGACACCCAAAAGAAAACCCTATCGTTTCCGTAGAAACGCATCTCGATTTGGAAGGACAATGCAGGGAACCCAGGGTATTTCATATGGACGCAAATTGGGTGTTAATTCGTCAATGTGAGGGAGCGAAGGATGCAGTAAGTGAGGAATAATGCATCGGAAGAGAGATACTCGACTCCCAAAAGAAAACCCTATCGTTTCCGTAGAAACGTATCTCGATTTAGAAGGACAGTGCAGGGAACCCAGAGTATTTCAAATGGACGCAAATTGTGTGTTAATTTGTCAATGTGAGGGAGCGAGGGATGCAGTAAAGGAGGAATAATGCATCGGAAGAGAGATACTCGACTCCCAAAAGAAAACCCTATCGTTTCCGTAGAAACGTATCTCGATTTAGAAGGACAATGCAGGGTACCCAGGGTATTTCAAATGGACGCAAATTGTGTGTTAATTTGTCTATGTGAGGGAGCGAGGGATGCAGTAAAGGAGGAATAATGCATCGGAAAAGAGATACTTGATTCTTAAAAGAAAATCCTATCGTTTCCGTAGAAACGTATCTCGATTTAGAAGTACAATGCAGGGAACCCAGTGTATTTCATATGGACGCAAATTGTGAGTTAATTTGTCAATGTGAGGGAGCAAGGGATGCAGTAAAGGAGGAATAATGCATCGGAAGAGAGATACTCGACTCCCAAAAGAAAACCCTATCGTTTCCGTAGATACGTATCTCGATTTAGAAGGACAATGCAGGGAACCCAGGGTATTTCATATGGACGCAAATTGTTGTGTTAATTTGTCAATGTGAGGGTGCGAGGGATGCAGTAAAGGAGGAATAATGCATCAGAAAAGAGTTACTCGACTCCCAAAAGAAAACCCTATCGTTTCCGTAGAAACGTATCTCGATTTAGAAGGACAATGCAGGGAACCCAGGGTATTTCATATGGACGCAAATTGTTGTGTTAATTTGTCAATGTGAGGGAGCGAGGGATGCAGTAAAGGAGGAATAATGCATCGGAAGAGAGATACTCGACTCCCAAAAGAAAACCCTATCGTTTCCGTAGAAACGTATCTCGATTTAGAAGGACAATGCAGGGAACCCAGGGTATTTAATATCGACGCAAATTGTTGTGTTAATTTGTCAATGTGAGGGAGCGAGGGATGCAGTAAAGGAGGAATAATGCATCGGAAGAGAGATACTCGACTCCCAAAAGAAAACCCTATCGTTTCCGTAGAAAAGTATCTCGATTTAGAAGGACAATGCAGGGTTCCCAGGGTATTTCAAATGGACGCAAATTGTGTGTTAATTTGTCAATGTGAGGGAGCGAGGGATGCAGTAAAGGAGGAATAATGCATCGGAAGAGAGATACTCGACTCCCAAAAGAAAACCCTATCGTTTCCGTAGAAACGTATCTCGATTTAGAATGACAATGCAGGGTACCCAGGGTATTTCAAACGGACGCAAATTGTGTGTTAATTTGTCAATGTGAGGGAGCGAGGGATGCAGTAAAGGAGGAATAATGCATCGGAAGAGAGATACTCGACTCCCAAAAGAAAACCCTATCGTTTCCGTAGAAACGTATCTCGATTTAGAAGGACAATGCAGGGTACCCAGGGTATTTCAAATGGACGCAAATTGTTGTGTTAATTTGTCAATGTGAGGGAGCGAGGGATGCAGTAAAGGAGGAATAATGCATCGGAAGAGAGATACTCGACTCCCAAAAGAAAACCCTATCGTTTCCGTAGAAACGTATCTCGATTTAGAAGGACAATGGAGGGTACCCAGGGTATTTCAAATGGACGCAAATTGTGTGTTAATTTGTCAATGTGAGGGAGCGAGGGATGCAGTAAAGGAGGAATAATGCATCGGAAGAGAGATACTCGACTCCCAAAAGAAAATCCTATCGTTTCCGTAACAACGTATCTCGATTTAGAAGGACAATGCAGGGTACCCATTGTATTTCAAATGGACGCAAATTGTTGTGTTAATTTGTCAATGTGAGGGAGCGAGGGATGCAGTAAAGGAAGAATAATGCAGCGGAAGAGAGATACTCGACTCCCAAAAGAAAACCCTATCGTTTCCGTAGAAACGTATCTCGATTTAGAAGGACAATGCAGGGTACCCAGGGTATTTCAAATGGACGCAAATTGTGTGTTAATTTGTCAATGTGAGGGAGCGAGGGATGCAGTAAAGGAGGAATAATGCATCGGAAGAGAGATACTCGACTCCCAAAAGAAAACCCTATCGTTTCCGTAGAAACGTATCTCGATTTAGAAGGACAATGCAGGGAACCCAGGGTATTTCATATGGACGCAAATTGGGTGTTAATTCGTCAATGTGAGGGAGCGAAGGATGCAGTAAGTGAGGAATAATGCATCGGAAGAGAGATACTCGACTCCCAAAAGAAAACCCTATCGTTTCCGTAGAAACGTATCTCGATTTAGAAGGACAATGTAGGGAACCCAGAGTATTTCATATGGACGCAAATTGTGTGTTAATTTGTCTATGTGAGGGAGCGAGGGATGCAGTAAAGGAGGAATAATGCATCGGAAGAGAGATACTCGACTCCCAAAAGAAAACCCTATCGTTTCCGTAGAAACGTATCTCGATTTAGAAGGACAATGCAGGGTACCCAGGGTATTTCAAATGGACGCAAATTGTTGTGTTAATTTGTCAATGTGAGGGAGCGAGGGATGCAGTAAAGGAGGAATAATGCATCGGAAGAGAGATACTCGACTCCCAAAAGAAAACCCTATCGTTTCCGTAGAAACGTATCTCGATTTAGAAGGACAATGCACGGAACCCAGGGTATTTAATATGGACGCAAATTGTTGTGTTAATTTGTCAATGTGAGGGAGCGAGGGATGCAGTAAAGGAGGAATAATGCATCGGAAGAGAGATACTCGACTCCCAAAAGAAAATCCTATCGTTTCCGTAGAAACGTATCTCGATTTAGAAGGACAATGCAGGGTACCCATTGTATTTCAAATGGACGCAAATTGTTGTGTTAATTTGTCAATGTGAGGGAGCGAGGGATGCTGTAAAGGAAGAATAATGCAACGGAAGAGAGATACTCGACTCCCAAAAGAAAACCCTATCGTTTCCGTAGAAACGTATCTCGATTTAGAAGGACAATGCAGGGTACCCAGGGTATTTCAAATGGACGCAAATTGTGTGTTAATTTGTCAATGTGAGGGAGCGAGGGATGCAGTAAAGGAGGAATAATGCATCGGAAGAGAGATACTCGACTCCCAAAAGAAAACCCTATCGTTTCCGTAGAAACGTATCTCGATTTAGAAGGATAATGCAGGGAACCCAGGGTATTTCATATGGACGCAAATTGGGTGTTAATTCGTCAATGTGAGGGAGCGAAGGATGCAGTAAGTGAGGAATAATGCATCGGAAGAGAGATACTCGACTCCCAAAAGAAAACCCTATCGTTTCCGTAGAAACGTATCTCGATTTAGAAGGACAATGCAGGGTACCCAGGGTATTTCAAATGGACGCAAATTGTTGTGTTAATTTGTCAATGTGAGGGAGCGAGGGATGCAGTAAAGGAGGAATAATGCATCGGAAGAGAGATACTCGACTCCCAAAAGAAAACCCTATCGTTTCCGTAGAAACGTATCTCGATTTAGAAGGACAATGCAGGGAACACAGGGTATTTAATATGGACGCAAATTGTTGTGTTAATTTGTCAATGTGAGGGAGCGAGGGATGCAGTAAAGGAGGAATAATGCATCGGAAGAGAGATACTCGACTCCCAAAAGAAAATCCTATCGTTTCCGTAGAAACGTATCTCGATTTAGAAGGACAATGCAGGGTGCCCATTGTATTTCAAATGGACGCAAATTGTTGTGTTAATTTGTCAATGTGAGGGAGCGAGGGATGCAGTAAAGGAAGAATAATGCAACGGAAGAGAGATACTCGACTCCCAAAAAAAAACCTATCGTTTCCGTAGAAACGTATCTCGATTTAGAAGGACAATGCAGGGTACCCAGGTATTTCAAATGGACGCAAATTGTGTGTTAATTTGTCAATGTGAGGGAGCGAGGGATGCAGTAAAGGAGGAATAATGCATCGGAAGAGAGATACTCGACTCCCAAAAGAAAACCCTATCGTTTCCGTAGAAACGCATCTCGATTTAGAAGGACAATGCAGGGAACCCAGGGTATTTCAAATGGACGCAAATTGGGTGTTAATTCGTCAATGTGAGGGAGCGAAGGATGCAGTAAGTGAGGAATAATGCATCGGAAGAGAGATACTCGACTCCCAAAAGAAAACCCTATCGTTTCCGTAGAAACGTATCTCGATTTAGAAGGACAATGTAGGGAACCCAGAGTATTTCATATGGACGCAAATTGTGTGTTAATTTGTCAATGTGAGGGGCGAGGGATGCAGTAAAGGAGGAATAATGCATCGGAAGAGAGATACTCGACTCCCAAAAGAAAACCCTATCGTTTCCGTAGAAACGTATCTCGATTTAGAAGGACAATGCAGGGTACCCAGGGTATTTCAAATGGACGCAAATTGTTGTGTTAATTTGTCAATGTGAGGGAGCGAGGGATGCAGTAAAGGAGGAATAATGCATCGGAAGAGAGATACTCGACTCCCAAAAGAAAACCCTATCGTTTCCGTAGAAACGTATCTCGATTTAGAAGGACAATGCAGGGAACCCAGGGTATTTAATATGGACGCAAATTGTTGTGTTAATTTGTCAATGTGAGGGAGCGAGGGATGCAGTAAAGGAGGAATAATGCATCGGAAGAGAGATACTCGACTCCCAAAAGAAAACCCTATCGTTTCCGTAGAAACGTATCTCGATTTAGAAGGACAGTGCAGGGAACCCAGAGTATTTCATATGGACGCAAATTGTGTGTTAATTTGTCAATGTGAGGGAGCGAGGGATGCAGTAAAGGAGGAATAATGCATCGGAAGAGAGATACTCGACTCCCAAAAGAAAACCCTATCGTTTCCGTAGAAACGTATCTCGATTTAGAAGGACAATGCAGGGTACCCAGGGTATTTCAAATGGACGCAAATTGTGTGTTAATTTGTCAATGTGAGGGAGCGAGGGATGCAGTAAAGGAGGAATAATGCATCGGAAAAGAGATACTTGATTCTTAAAAGAAAATCCTATCGTTTCCGTAGAAACGTATCTCGATTTAGAAGTACAATGCAGGGAACCCAGGGTATTTCATATGGACGCAAATTGTGAGTTAATTTGTCAATGTGAGGGAGCAAGGGATGCAGTAAAGGAGGAATAATGCATCGGAAGAGAGATACTCGACTCCGAAAAGAAAACCCTATCGTTTCCGTAGATACGTATCTCGATTTAGAAGGACAATGCAGGGAACCCAGGGTATTTCATATGGACGCAAATTGTTGTGTTAATTTGTCAATGTGAGGGTGCGAGGGATGCAGTAAAGGAGGAATAATGCATCAGAAAAGAGATACTCGACTCCCAAAAGAAAACCCTATCGTTTCCGTAGAAACGTATCTCGATTTAGAAGGACAATGCAGGGAACCCAGGGTATTTCATATGGACGCAAATTGTTGTGTTAATTTGTCAATGTGAGGGAGCGAGGGATGCAGTAAAGGAGGAATAATGCATCGGAAGAGAGATACTCGACTCCCAAAAGAAAACCATATCGTTTCCGTAGAAACGTATCTCGATTTAGAAGGACAATGCAGGGAACCCAGGGTATTTAATATGGACGCAAATTGTTGTGTTAATTTGTCAATGTGAGGGAGCGAGGGATGCAGTAAAGGAGGAATAATGCATCGGAAGAGAGATACTCGACTCCCAAAAGAAAACCCTATCGTTTCCGTAGAAAAGTATCTCGATTTAGAAGGACAATGCAGGGTACCCAGGGTATTTCAAATGGACGCAAATTGTTTGTTAATTTGTCAATGTGAGGGAGCGAGGGATGCAGTAAAGGAGGAATAATGCATCGGAAAAGAGATACTTGATTCTTAAATAAAAATTCCTATCGTTTCCGTAGAAACATATCTCGATTTAGAAGGACAATGCAGGGAACCCAGTGTATTTCATATGGACGCAAATTGTGAGTTAATTTGTCAATGTGAGGGAGCAAGGGATGCAGTAAAGGAGGAATAATGCATCGGAAGAGAGATACTCGACTCCCAAAAGAAAACCCTATCGTTTCCGTAGATACGTATCTCGATTTAGAAGGACAATGCAGGGGACTCAGGGTATTTCATATGGACGCAAATTGTTGTGTTAATTTGTCAATGTGAGGGTGCGAGGGATGCAGTAAAGGAGGAATAATGCATCAGAAAAGAGATACTCGACTCCCAAAAGAAAACCCTATCGTTTCCGTAGAAACGTATCTCGATTTAGAAGGACAATGCAGGGAACCCTGGGTATTTCAAATGGACGCAAATTGTTGTGTTAATTTGAGAATGTGAGGGAGCGAGAGATGCAGTAAAGGAGGAATAATGCATCGGAAGAGAGATACTCGACTCCCAAAAGAAAACCCTATCGTTTCCATAGAAACGTATCTCGATTTAGAAGGACAATGCAGGGTACCCAGGGTATTTCAAACGGACGCAAATTGTGTGTTAATTTGTCAATGTGAGGGAGCGAGGGATGCAGTAAAGGAGGAATAATGCATCGGAAGAGAGATACTCGACTCCCAAAAGAAAACCCTATCGTTTCCGTAGAAACGTATCTCGATTTAGAAGGACAATGCAGGGTACCCAGGGTATTTCAAATGGACGCAAATTGTTGTGTTAATTTGTCAATGTGAGGGAGCGAGGGATGCAGTAAAGGAGGAATAATGCATCGGAAGAGAGATACTCGACTCCCAAAAGAAAACCCTATCGTTTCCGTAGAAACGTATCTCGATTTAGAAGGACAATGCAGGGTACCCAGGGTATTTCAAATGGACGCAAATTGTGTGTTAATTTGTCAATGTGAGGGAGCGAGGGATGCAGTAAAGGAGGAATAATGCATCGGAAGAGAGATACTCGACTCCCAAAAGAAAATCCTATCGTTTCCGTAAAAACGTATCTCGATTTAGAAGGACAATGCAGGGTACCCATTGTATTTCAAATGGACGCAAATTGTTGTGTTAATTTGTCAATGTGAGGGAGCAAGGGATGCAGTAAAGGAAGAATAATGCATTGGAAGAGAGATACTCGACCCCCAAAAGAAAACCCTATCGTTTCCGTAGAAACGTCTCTCGATTTAGAAGGACAATGCAGGGTACCCAGGGTATTTCAAATGGACGCAAATTGTGTGTTAATTTGTCAATGTGAGGGAGCGAGGGATGCAGTAAAGGAGGAATAATGCATCGGAAGAGAGATACTCGACTCCCAAAAGAAAACCCTATCGTTTCCGTAGAAACGTATCTTGATTTAGAAGGACAATGCAGGGAACCCAGGGTATTTCATATGGACGCAAATTGGGTGTTAATTCGTCAATGTGAGGGAGCGAAGGATGCAGTAAGTGAGGAATAATGCATCGGAAGAGAGATACTCGACTCCCAAAAGAAAACCCTATCGTTTCCGTAGAAACGTATCTCGATTTAGAAGGACAATGTAGGGAACCCAGAGTATTTCATATGGACGCAAATTGTGTGTTAATTTGTCAATGTGAGGGAGCGAGGGATGCAGTAAAGGAGGAATAATGCATCGGAAGAGGGATACTCGACTCCCAAAAGAAAACCCTATCGTTTCCGTAGAAACGTATCTCGATTTAGAAGGACTATGCAGGGTACCCAGGGTATTTCAAATGGACGCAAATTGTTGTGTTAATTTGTCAATGTGAGGGAGCGAGGGATGCAGTAAAGGAGGAATAATGCATCGGAAGAGAGATACTCGACTCCCAAAAGAAAACCCTATCGTTTCGGTAGAAACGTATCTCGATTTAGAAGGACAATGCACGGAACCCAGGGTATTTAATATGGACGCAAATTGTTGTGTTAATTTGTCAATGTGAGGGAGCGAGGGATGCAGTAAAGGAGGAATAATGCATCGGAAGAGAGATACTCGACTCCCAAAAGAAATTCATATCGTTTCCGTAGAAACGTATCTCGATTTAGAAGGACAATGCAGGGTACCCATTGTATTTCAAATGGACGCAAATTGTTGTGTTAATTTGTCAATGTGAGGGAGCGAGGGATGCAGTAAAGGAAGAATAATGCATCGGAAGAGAGATACTCGACTCCCAAAAGAAAACCCTATCGTTCCCGTAGAAACGTATCTCGATTTAGAAGGACAATGCAGGGTACTCAGGGTATTTCAAATGGACGCAAATTGTGTGTTAATTTGTCAATGTGAGGGAGCGAGGGATGCAGTAAAGGAGGAATAATGCATCGGAAGAGAGATACTCGACTCCCAAAAGAAAACCCTATCGTTTCCGTAGAAACGCATCTCGATTTAGAAGGACAATGCAGGGAACCCAGGGTATTTCATATGGACGCAAATTGGGTGTTAAATCGTCAATGTGAGGGAGCGAAGGATGCAGTAAGTGAGGAATAATGCATCGGAAGAGAGATACTCGACTCCCAAAAGAAAACCCTATCGTTTCCGTAGAAACGTATCTCGATTTCGAAGGACAATGTAGGGAACCCAGAGTATTTCATATGGACGCAAATTGTGTGTTAATTTGTCAATGTGAGGGGCGAGGGATGCAGTAAAGGAGGAATAATGCATCGGAAGAGAGATACTCGACTCCCAAAAGAAAACCCTATCGTTTCCGTAGAAACGTATCTCGATTTAGAAGGACAATGCAGGGTACCAAGGGTATTTCAAATGGACGCAAATTGTTGTGTTAATTTGTCAATGTGAGGGAGCGAGGGATGCAGTAAAGGAGGAATAATGCATCGGAAGAGAGATACTCGACTCCCAAAAGAAAACCCTATCGTTTCCGTAGAAACGTATCTCGATTTAGAAGGACAATGCAGGGAACCCAGGGTATTTAATATGGACGCAAATTGTTGTGTTAATTTGTCAATGTGAGGGAGCGAGGGATGCAGTAAAGGAGGAATAATGCATCGGAAGAGAGATACTCGACTCCCAAAAGAAAACCCTATCGTTTCCGTAGAAACGTATCTCGATATAGAAGGACAGTGCAGGGTACCCAGAGTATTTCATATGGACGCAAATTGTGTGTTAATTTGTCAATGTGAGGGAGCGAGGGATGCAGTAAACGAGGAATAATGCATCGGAAGAGAGATTCTCGACTCCCAAAAGAAAACCCTATCATTTCCGTAGAAACGTATCTCGATTTAGAAGGACAATGCAGGGTACCCAGGGTATTTCAAATGGACGCAAATTGTGTGTTAATTTGTCAATGTGAGGGAGCGAGGGATGCAGTAAAGGAGGAATAATGCATCGGAAAAGAGATACTTGATTCTTAAAAGAAAATCCTATCGTTTCCGTAGAAACGTATCTGGATTTAGAAGTACAATGCAGGGAACCCAGTGTATTTCATATGGACGCAAATTGTGAGTTAATTTGTCAATGTGAGGGAGCAAGGGATGCAGTAAAGGAGGAATAATGCATCGGAAGAGAGATACTCGACTCCCAAAAGAAAACCCTATCGTTTCCCTAGATACGTATCTCGATTTAGAAGGACAATGCAGGGAACCCAGGGTATTTCATATGGACGCAAATTGTTGTGTTAATTTGTCAATATGAGGGTGCGAGGGATGCAGTAAAGGAGGAATAATGCATCAGAAAAGAGATACTCGACTCCCAAAAGAAAACCCTATCGTTTCCGTAGAAACGTATCTCGATTTAGAAGGACAATGCAGGGAACCCAGGGTATTTCATATGGACGCAAATTGTTGTGTTAATTTGTCAATGTGAGGGAGCGAGGGATGCAGTAAAGGAGGAATAATGCATCGGAAGAGAGATACTAGACTACCAAAAGAAAACCCTATCGTTTCCGTAGAAACGTATCTCGATTTAGAAGGACAATGCAGGGTACCCAGGGTATTTCAAATGGACGCAAATTGTTGTGTTAATTTGTCAATGTGAGGGAGCGAGGGATGCAGTAAAGGAGGAATAATGCATCGGAAAAGAGATACTCGACTCCCAAAAGGAAATCCTATCGTTTCCGTAGAAACGTATCTCGATTTAGGAGGACAATGCAGGGAACCCAGAGTATTTCATATGGACGCAAATTGTGAGTTAATTTGTCAATGTGAGGGAGCAAGGGATGCAGTAAAGGAGGAATAAGTCATCGGAAGAGAGATACTCGACTCCCAAAGAAAATCCTATCGTCTCCATAGAAACGTATCTCGCTTTAGAAGGACAATGCAGGGTACCCAGGGTATTTCAAATGGACGCAAATTGTTGTAATAATTTGTCAATGTGAGGGAGCGAGGGATGCAGTAAAGGAGGAATAATGCATCGGAAAAGAGATACTCGACTCCCAAAAGAAAATCCTATCGTTTACGTAGAAACGTATCTCGATTTAGAAGGACAATGCAGGGAACCAAGAGTATCTCATATGGACTCAATTCGTGAGTTAATTTGTCAATGTGAGGGAGCAAGGGATGCAGTAAAGGAGGAATAATGCATCGGAAGAGAGATACTCGACTCCCAAAAGAAAATCCTATCGTCTCCGTAGAAACGTATCTCGATTTAGAAGGACAATGCAGGGTACCCAGGGTATTTCAAATGGACGCAAATTTTTGTGTTAATTTGTCAATGTGAGGGAGTGAGGGATGCAGTAAAGGAGGAATAATGCATCGGAAAAGAGATACTCGACTCCCAAAAGAAAATCCTATCGTTTCCGTAGAAACGTAACTCGATTTAGAAGGACAATGCAGGGAACCCAGGGTATTTCATATGGACGCAATTGTGTGTTAATTCGTCAATGTGGGGGAGGGAGGGATGCAGTAATGGAGGAATAATGCATCGGAAAAGAGATACTCGACTCCCAAAAGAAAATCCTATCGTTTCCGTAGAAACGTATCTCGATTTAGGAGGACAATGCAGGGAACCCAGAGTACTTCATATGGACGCAAATTGTGTGTTAATTCGTCAATGTGGGGAAGCGAGGGATCCCGTAAAGGAGGAATAATGCATCGGAAGAGAGATACTCGACTCCCAAAAGAAAACCCTATCGTTTCCGTAGAAACGTATCTCGATTTAGAAGGACAATGCAGGGTACCCAGGGTATTTCAAATGGACGCAAATTGTTGTGTTAATTTGTCAATGTGAGGGAGCGAGGGATGCAGTAAAGGAGGAATAATGCATCGGAAGAGAGATACTCGACTCCCAAAAGAAAACCCTATCGTTTCCGTAGAAACGTATCTCGATTTAGAAGGACAATGCAGGGAACCCAGGGTATTTAATATGGACGCAAATTGTTGTGTTAATTTGTCAATGTGAGGGAGCGAGGGATGCAGTAAAGGAGGAATAATGCATCGGAAGAGAGATACTCGACTCCCAAAAGAAAATCCTATCGTTTCCGTAGAAACGTATCTCGATTTAGAAGGACAATGCAGGGTGCCCATTGTATTTCAAATGGACGCAAATTGTTGTGTTAATTTGTCAATGTGAGGGAGCGAGGGATGCAGTAAAGGAAGAATAATGCAACGGAAGAGAGATACTCGACTCCCAAAAAAAAACCTATCGTTTCCGTAGAAACGTATCTCGATTTAGAAGGACAATGCAGGGTACCCAGGGTATTTCAAATGGACGCAAATTGTGTGTTAATTTGTCAATGTGAGGGAGCGAGGGATGCAGTAAAGGAGGAATAATGCATCGGAAGAGAGATACTCGACTCCCAAAAGAAAACCCTATCGTTTCCGTAGAAACGCATCTCGATTTAGAAGGACAATGCAGGGAACCCAGGGTATTTCAAATGGACGCAAATTGGGTGTTAATTCGTCAATGTGAGGGAGCGAAGGATGCAGTAAGTGAGGAATAATGCATCGGAAGAGAGATACTCGACTCCCAAAAGAAAACCCTATCGTTTCCGTAGAAACGTATCTCGATTTAGAAGGACAATGTAGGGAACCCAGAGTATTTCATATGGACGCAAATTGTGTGTTAATTTGTCAATGTGAGGGGCGAGGGATGCAGTAAAGGAGGAATAATGCATCGGAAGAGAGATACTCGACTCCCAAAAGAAAACCCTATCGTTTCCGTAGAAACGTATCTCGATTTAGAAGGACAGTGCAGGGAACCCAGAGTATTTCATATGGACGCAAATTGTGTGTTAATTTGTCAATGTGAGGGAGCGAGGGATGCAGTAAAGGAGGAATAATGCATCGGAAGAGAGATACTCGACTCCCAAAAGAAAACCCTATCGTTTCCGTAGAAACGTATCTCGATTTAGAAGGACAATGCAGGGTACCCAGGGTATTTCAAATGGACGCAAATTGTGTGTTAATTTGTCAATGTGAGGGAGCGAGGGATGCAGTAAAGGAGGAATAATGCATCGGAAAAGAGATACTTGATTCTTAAAAGAAAATCCTATCGTTTCCGTAGAAACGTATCTCGATTTAGAAGTACAATGCAGGGAACCCAGGGTATTTCATATGGACGCAAATTGTGAGTTAATTTGTCAATGTGAGGGAGCAAGGGATGCAGTAAAGGAGGAATAATGCATCGGAAGAGAGATACTCGACTCCGAAAAGAAAACCCTATCGTTTCCGTAGATACGTATCTCGATTTAGAAGGACAATGCAGGGAACCCAGGGTATTTCATATGGACGCAAATTGTTGTGTTAATTTGTCAATGTGAGGGTGCGAGGGATGCAGTAAAGGAGGAATAATGCATCGGAAAAGAGATACTTGATTCTTAAATGAAATTCCTATCGTTTCCGTAGAAACATATCTCGATTTAGAAGGACAATGCAGGGAACCCAGTGTATTTCATATGGACGCAAATTGTGAGTTAATTTGTCAATGTGAGGGAGCAAGGGATGCAGTAAAGGAGGAATAATGCATCGGAAGAGAGATACTCGACTCCCAAAAGAAAACCCTATCGTTTCCGTAGATACGTATCTCGATTTAGAAGGACAATGCAGGGGACCCAGGGTATTTCATATGGACGCAAATTGTTGTGTTAATTTGTCAATGTGAGGGTGCGAGGGATGCAGTAAAGGAGGAATAATGCATCAGAAAAGAGATACTCGACTCCCAAAAGAAAACCCTATCGTTTCCGTAGAAACGTATCTCGATTTAGAAGGACAATGCAGGGAACCCAGGGTATTTCAAATGGACGCAAATAGTTGTGTTAATTTGAGAATGTGAGGGAGCGAGGGATGCAGTAAAGGAGGAATAATGCATCGGAAGAGAGATACTCGACTCCCAAAAGAAAACCCTATCGTTTCCATAGAAACGTATCTCGATTTAGAAGGACAATGCAGGGTACCCAGGGTATTTCAAACGGACGCAAATTGTGTGTTAATTTGTCAATGTGAGGGAGCGAGGGATGCAGTAAAGGAGGAATAATGCATCGGAAGAGAGATACTCGACTCCCAAAAGAAAACCCTATCGTTTCCGTAGAAACGTATCTCGATTTAGAAGGACAATGCAGGGTACCCAGGGTATTTCAAATGGACGCAAATTGTTGTGTTAATTTGTCAATGTGAGGGAGCGAGGGATGCAGTAAAGGAGGAATAATGCATCGGAAGAGAGATACTCGACTCCCAAAAGAAAACCCTATCGTTTCCGTAGAAACGTATCTCGATTTAGACGGACATTGCAGGGTACCCAGGGTATTTCAAATGGACGCAAATTGTGTGTTAATTTGTCAATGTGAGGGAGCGAGGGATGCAGTAAAGGAGGAATAATGCATCGGAAGAGAGATACTCGACTCCCAAAAGAAAATCCTATCGTTTCCGTAAAAACGTATCTCGATTTAGAAGGACAATACAGGGTACCCATTGTATTTCAAATGGACGCAAATTGTTGTGTTAATTTGTCAATGTGAGGGAGCAAGGGATGCAGTAAAGGAAGAATAATGCAACGGAAGAGAGATACTCGACCCCCAAAAGAAAACCCTATCGTTTCCGTAGAAACGTCTCTCGATTTAGAAGGACAATGCAGGGTACCCAGGGTATTTCAAATGGACGCAAATTGTGTGTTAATTTGTCAATGTGAGGGAGCGAGGGATGCAGTAAAGGAGGAATAATGCATCGGAGGAGAGATACTCGACTCCCAAAAGAAAACCCTATCGTTTCCGTAGAAACGTATCTTGATTTAGAAGGACAATGCAGGGAACCCAGGGTATTTCATATGGACGCAAATTGGGTGTTAATTCGTCAATGTGAGGGAGCGAAGGATGCAGTAAGTGAGGAATAATGCATCGGAAGAGAGATACTCGACTCCCAAAAGAAAACCCTATCGTTTCCGTAGAAACGTATCTCGATTTAGAAGGACAATGTAGGGTACCCAGAGTATTTCATATGGACGCAAATTGTGTGTTAATTTGTCAATGTGAGGGAGCGAGGGATGCAGTAAAGGAGGAATAATTCATCGGAAGAGGGATACTCGACTCCCAAAAGAAAACCCTATCGTTTCCGTAGAAACGTATCTCGATTTAGAAGGACTATGCAGGGTACCCAGGGTATTTCAAATGGACGCAAATTGTTGTGTTAATTTGTCAATGTGAGGGAGCGAGGGATGCAGTAAAGGAGGAATAATGCATCGGAAGAGAGATACTCGACTCCCAAAAGAAAACCCTATCGTTTCGGTAGAAACGTATCTCGATTTAGAAGGACAATGCACGGAACCCAGGGTATTTAATATGGACGCAAATTGTTGTGTTAATTTGTCAATGTGAGGGAGCGAGGGATGCAGTAAAGGAGGAATAATGCATCGGAAGAGAGATACTCGACTCCCAAAAGAAAATCCTATCGTTTACGTAGAAACGTATCTCGATTTAGAAGGACAATGCAGGGAACCCAGAGTATTTCATATGGACTCAATTCGTGAGTTAATTTGTCAATGTGAGGGAGCAAGGGATGCAGTAAAGGAGGAATAATGCATCGGAAGAGAGATACTCGACTCCCAAAAGAAAATCCTATCGTCTCCGTAGAAACGTATCTCGATTTAGAAGGACAATGCAGGGTACCCAGGGTATTTCAAATGGACGCAAATTTTTGTGTTAATTTGTCAATGTGAGGGAGTGAGGGATGCAGTAAAGGAGGAATAATGCATCGGAAAAGAGATACTCGACTCCCAAAAGAAAACCCTATCGTTTCCGTAGAAACGTAACTCGATTTAGAAGGACAATGCAGGGAACCCAGGGTATTTCATATGGACGCAATTGTGTGTTAATTCGTCAATGTGGGGGAGGGAGGGATGCAGTAATGGAGGAATAATGCATCGGAAAAGAGATACTCGACTCCCAAAAGAAAATCCTATCGTTTCCGTAGAAACGTATCTCGATTTAGGAGGACAATGCAGGGAACCCAGAGTACTTCATATGGACGCAAATTGTGTGTTAATTCGTCAATGTGGGGAAGCGAGGGATCCCGTAAAGGAGGAATAATGCATCGGAAGAGAGATAATCGACTCCCAAAAGAAAACCCTATCGTTTCCGTAGAAACGTATCTCGATTTAGAAGGACAATGCAGGGTACCCAGGGTATTTCAAATGGACGCAAATTGTTTTGTTAATTTGTGAATGTGAGGGAGCGAGGGATGCAGTAAAGGAGGAATAATGCATCGGAAGAGAGAGACTCGACTCCCAAAAGAAAACCCTATCGTTTCCGTATAAACGTATCTCGATTTAGAAGGACAATGCAGGGAACACAGAGAATTTCATATGGACGCAAATTATGTGTTAATTTGTCAATGTGAGGGAGCGAGGGATTCAGTAAAGGAGGAATAATGCATCGGAAGAGAGATACTCGACTCCCAAAAGAAAACCCTATCGTTTCCGTAGAAACGTATCTCGATTTAGAAGGACAATGCAGGGAACCCAGAGAATTTCATATGGACGCAAATTGTGTGTTAGTTTGTCAATGTGAGGGAGCGAGGGATGAAGTAAAGGAGGAATAATGCATCGGAAGAGAGATACTCGACTCCCAAAAGAAAACCCTATCGTTTCCGTAGAAACGTATCTCGATTTAGAAGGACAATGCAGGGAACCCAGAGTATTTCATATCGACGCAAATTGTGTGTTAATTTGTCAATGTGAGGGAGCGAGGGATGCAGTAAAGGAGGAATAATGCATCGGAAGAGAGATACTCGACTCCCAAAAGAAAACCCTATCGTTTCCGTAGAAACATATCTCGATTTAGAAGGACAATGCAGGGTACCCAGGGTACTTCAAATGGACGCAAATTGTTGTGTTAATTTGTCAATGTGAGGGAGCGAGGGATGCAGTAAAGTAGGAATAATGCATCGGAAGAGAGAGACTCGACTCCCAAAAGAAAACCCTATCGTTTCCGTATAAACGTATCTCGATTTAGAAGGACAATGCAGGGTACCCAGGGTATTTCAAATGGACGCAAATTGTGTGTTAATTTGTCAATGTGAGGGAGCGAGGGATGCAGTAAAGGAGGAATAATGCATCGGAAGAGAGATACTAGACTCCCAAAAGAAAACCCTATCGTTTCCGTAGAAACGTATCTCGATTTAGAAGGACAATGCAGGGTACCCAGGGTATTTCAAATGGACGCAAATTGTTGTGTTAATTTGTCAATGTGAGGGAGCGAGGGATGCAGTAAAGGAGGAATAATGCATCGGAAGAGAGATACTCGACTCCCAAAAGAAAACCCTATCGTTTCCGTAGAGACGTATCTCGATTTAGAAGGACAATGCAGGGTACCCAGGGTATTTCAAATGGACGCAAATTGTTGTGTTAATTTGTCAATGTGAGGGAGCGAGGGATGCAGTAAACGAGGAATAATGCATCGGAAGAGAGATACTCGACTCCCAAAAGAAAACCCTATCGTTTCCGTAGAAACGTATCTCGATTTAGAAGGACAATGCAGGGAACCCAGAGTATTTCATATGGACGCAAATTGTGTGTTAATTTGTCAATGTGAGGGAGCGAGGGATGCAGTAAAGGAGGAATAATGCATCGGAAAAGAGATACTCGACTCCCAAAAAAAACCCCATCGTTTCCGTAGAAACGTATCTCGATTTAGAAGGACAATGCAGGGAACCCAGAGTATTTCATATGGACGCAAATTGTGTGTTAATTTGTCAATGTGAGGGAGCGAGGGATGCAGTAAAGGAGGAATAATGCATCGGAAGAGAGATACTCGACTCCCAAAAGAAAACCCTATCGTTTCCGTAGAAACGTATCTCGATTTAGAAGGACAATGCAGGGTACACAGGGTACTTCAAATGGACGCAAATTGTTGTGTTAATTTGTCAATGTGAGGGAGCGAGGGATGCAGTAAAGTAGGAATAATGCATCGGAAGAGAGAGACTCGACTTCCAAAAGAAAACCCTATCGTTTCCGTAGAAACGTATCTCGATTTAGAAGGACAATGCAGGGAACCCAGAGTATTTCATATGGACGCAAATTGTGAGTTAATTTGTCAATGTGAGGGAGCAAGGGATGCAGTAAAGGAGGAATAATGCATCGGAAGAGAGATACTCGACTCCCAAAAGAAAATCCTATCGTCTCCGTAGAAACGTATCTCGATTTAGAAGGACAATGCAGGGTACCCAGGGTATTTCAAATGGACGCAAATTGTTGTGTTAATTTGTCAATGTGAGGGAGCGAGGGATGCAGTAAAGGAGGAATAATGCATCGGAAAAGAGATACTCGACTCCCCAAAGGAAATCCTATCGTTTCCGTAGAAACGTATCTCGATTTAGGAGGACAATGCAGGGAACCCAGAGTATTTCATATGGACGCAAATTGTGAGTTAATTTGTCAATGTGAGGGAGCAAGGGATGCAGTAAAGGAGGAATAATTCATCGGAAGAGAGATACTCGACTCTTAAAGAAAATCCTATCATCTCCATAGAAACGTATCTCGCTTTAGAAGGACAATGCAGGGTACCCAGGGTATTTCAAATGGACGCAAATTGTTGTGTTAATTTGTCAATGTGAGGGAGCGAGGGATGCAGTAAAGGAGGAATAATGCATCGGAAAAGAGATACTCGACTCCCAAAAGAAAATCCTATCGTTTCCGTAGAAACGTATCTCGATTTAGAAGGACAATGCAGGGAACCCAGAGTATTTCATATGGACTCAATTTGTGAGTTAATTTGTCAATGTGAGGGAGCAAGGGATGCAGTAAAGGAGGAATAATGCATCGGAAGAGAGATACTCGACTCCCAAAAGAAAATCCTATCGTCTCCGTAGAAACGTATCTCGATTTAGAAGGACAATGCAGGGTACCCAGGGTATTTCAAATGGACGCAAATTTTTGTGTTAATTTGTCAATGTGAGGGAGTGAGGGATGCAGTAAAGGAGGAATAATGCATCGGAAAAGAGATACTCGACTCCCAAAAGAAAATCCTATCGTTTCCGTAGAAACGTAACTCGATTTAGAAGGACAATGCAGGGAACCCAGGGTATTTCATAAGGACGCAATTGTGTGTTAATTCGTCAATGTGGGGGAGCGAGGGATGCAGTAAAGGAGGAATAATGCATCGGAAAAGAGATACTCGACTCCCAAAAGAAAATCCTATCGTTTCCGTAGAAACGTATCTCGATTTAGGAGGACAATGCAGGGAACCCAGAGTACTTCATATGGACGCAAATTGTGTGTTAATTCGTCAATGTGGGGAAGCGAGGGATCCCGTAAAGGAAGAATAATGCATCGGAAGAGAGATACTCGACTCCCAAAAGAAAACCCTATCGTTTCCGTAGAAATGTATCTCGATTTAGAAGGACAATGCAGGGTACCCAGTGTATTTCAAATGGACGCAAATTGTTGTGTTAATTTGAGAATGTGAGGGAGCGAGGGATGCAGTAAAGGAGGAATAATGCATCGGAAGAGAGATACTCGACTCCAAAAAGAAAACCCTATCGTTTCCGTAGAAACGTATCTCGATTTAGAAGGACAATGCAGGGAACACAGAGAATTTCATATGGACGCAAATTGTGTGTTAATTTGTCAATGTGAGGGAGCGGGGGATGCAGTAAAGGAGGAATAATGCATCGGAAGAGAGATACTCGACTCCCAAAAGAAAACCCTATCGTTTCCGTAGAAACGTATCTCGATTTAGAAGGACAATGCCCGGTACCCAGGGTATTTCAAATGGACGCAAATTGTTGTGTTAATTTGTCAATGTGAGGGAGCGAGGGATGCAGTAAAGGAGGAATAATGCATCGGAAGAGAGATACTCGACTCCTAAAAGAAAACCCTATCGTTTCCGTAGAAACGTATCTCGATTTAGAAGGACAATGCAGGGAACCCAGATTATTTCATATGGACGCAAATTGTGTGTTAATTTGTCAATGTGAGGGAGCGAGGGATGCAGTAAACGAGGAATAATGCATCGGAAGAGAGATACTTGACTCCCAAAAGAAAACCCTATCGTTTCCGTAGAAACGTATCTCGATTTAGAAGGACAATGCAGGGAACCCAGAGTATTTAATATGGACGCAAATTGTGTGGTAATTTGTCAATGTGAGGGAGCGAGGGATGCAGTAAAGGAGGAATAATGCATCGGAAAAGAGATACTCGACTCCCAAAAAAAACCCCATCGTTTCCGTAGAAACGTATCTCGATTTAGAAGGACAATGCAGGGAACCCAGAGTATTTCATATGGACGCAAATTATATGTTAATTCGTCAATGTGCGTGAGCGAGGGATGCAGTAAAGGAGGAATAATGCATCGGAAAAGAGATACTCGACTCACAAAAGAAAATCCTACTGTTTCCGTAGAAACGTATCTCGATTTAGAAGGACAATGCAGGGAACCCAAGGTATTTAATATGGACGCAAATTGTGTGTTAATTCGTCAATGTGAGGGAGCGAAGGATGCAGTAAGTGAGGAATAATGCATCGGAAAAGAGATACTCGACGCCCAAAAGAAAATCCTATCATCTCCGTAGAAACGTTTTCGATTTGGAAAGACAATGCAGGGAACCCAGAGTACTTCATATGGACGCAAATTGTGTGTTAATTCGTCAATGTGAGTGAGCGAGGGATCCCGTAAAGGAGGAATAACGCATCGGAAAAGAGATACTCGACTCCCAAAAGAAAATCGTATCGTTTCCGTAGAAACGTATCTCGATTTAGAAGGACAATGCAGGGAACCCAGAGTATTTCATATGGACGCAAATTGTGTGTTAATTCGTCAATGTGGGGAAGCGAGGGATCCCGTAAAGGAGGAATAATGCATCGGAAGAGAGATACTCGACTCCCAAAAGAAAACCCTATCGTTTCCGTAGAAACGTATCTCGATTTAGAAGGACAATGCAGGGTACCCAGGGTATTTCAAATGGACGCAAATTGTTGTGTTAATTTGTGAATGTGAGGGAGCGAGGGATGCAGTAAAGGAGGAATAATGCATCGGAAGAGAGATACTCGACTCCCAAAAGAAAACCCTATCGTTTCTGTAGAAACGTATCTCGATTTAGAAGGACAATGCAGGGAACCCAGAGAATTTCATATGGACGCAAATTGTGTGTTAATTTGTCAATGTGAGGGAGCGAGGGATGAAGTAAAGGAGGAATAATGCATCGGAAGAGAGATACTCGACTCCCAAAAGAAAACCCTATCGTTTCCGTAGAAACGTATCTCGATTTAGAAGGACAATGCAGGGTACCCAGGGTATTTCAAATGGACGCAAATTGTTGTGTTAATTTGTCAATGTGAGGGAGCGAGGGATGCAGTAAAGGAGGAATAATGCATCGGAAGAGAGATACTCGACTCCCAAAAGAAAACCCTATCGTTTCCGTAGAAACGTATCTCGATTTAGAAGGACAATGCAGGGAATCCAGAGTATTTCATATGGACGCAAATCGTGTGTTAATTTGTCAATGTGAGGGAGCGAGGGATGCAGTAAACGAGGAATAATGCATCGGAAGAGAGATACTCGACTCCCAAAAGAAAACCCTATCGTTTCCGTAGAAACGTATCTCGATTTAGAAGGACAATGCAGGGAACCCAGAGTATTTCATATGGACGCAAATTGTGTGTTAATTTGTCAATGTGAGGGAGCGAGGGATGCAGTAAGGGAGGAATAATGCATCGGAAGAGAGATACTCGACTCCCAAAAGAAAACCCTATCGTTTCCGTAGAAACGTATCTCGATTTAGAAGGACAATGCAGGGAACCCAGAGTATTTCATATGGACGCAAATTGTGTGTTAATTTGTCAATGTGAGGGAGCGAGGGATGCAGGAAAGGAGGAATAATGCATCGGAAGAGAGATAATAGACTCCCAAAAGAAAACCCTATCGTTTCCGTAGAAACGTATCTCGATTTAGAAGGACAATGCAGGGTACCCAGGGTATTTCAAATGGACGCAAATTGTTGTGTTAATTTGTCAATGTGAGGGAGCGAGGGATGCAGTAAAGGAGGAATAATGCATCGGAAGAGAGATACTCGACTCCCAAAAGAAAACCCTATCGCTTCCGTAGAGATGTATCTCGATTTAGAAGGACAATGCAGGGTACCCAGGGTATTTCAAATGGTCGCAAATTGTTGTGTTAATTTGTCAATGTGAGGGAGCGAGGGATGCAGTAAACGAGGAATAATGCATCGGAAGAGAGATACTCGATTCCCAAAAGAAAATCCTATTGTTTCCGTAGAAACGTATCTCGATTTAGAAGGACAATGCAGGGAACCCAGGGTATTTAATATGGACGCAAATTGTGTGTTAATTCGTCAATGTGAGAGAGCGAAGGATGCAGTAAGTGAGGAATAATGCATCGGAAAAGAGATACTCGACGCCCAAAAGAAAATCCTATCGTTTCCGTAGAAACGTTCTCGATTTGGAAAGACAATGCAGGGAACCCAGAGTACTTCACATGGACGCAAATTGTGTGTTAATTCGTCAATGTGAGTGAGCGAGGGATCCCGTAAAGGAGGAATAACGCATCGGAAAAGAGATACTCGACTCCCAAAAGAAAATCGTATCGTTTCCGTAGAAACGTATCTCGATTTAGAAGGACAATGCAGGGAACACAGGGTATTTCATATGGACGCAAATTGTGTGTTAATTCGTCAATGTGGGGAAGCGAGGGATCCCGTAAAGGAGGATTAATGCATCGGAAGTAAGATACTCGACTCCCAAAGAAAACCCTATCGTTTCCGTAGAAACGTATCTCGATTTAGAAGGACAATGCAGGGTACCCAGGGTATTTCAAATGGACGCAAATTGTTGTGTTAATTTGTGAATGTGAGGGAGCGAGGGATGCAGTAAAGGAGGAATAATGCATCGGAAGAGAGATACTCGACTCCCAAAAGAAAACCCTATCGTTTCCGTAGAAACGTATCTCGATTTAGAAGGACAATGCAGGGAACCCAGAGAATTTCATATGGACGCAAATTGTGTGTTAATTTGTCAATGTGAGGGAGCGAGGGATGCAGTAAAGGAGGAATAATGCATCGGAAGAGAGATACTCGACTCCCAAAAGAAAACCCTATCGTTTCCGTAGAAACGTATCTCGATTTAGAAGGACAATGCAGGGAACCCAGGGTACTTAATATGGACGCAAATTGTGTGTTAATTCGTCAATGTGAGAGAGCGAAGGATGCAGTAAGTGAGGAATAATGCATCGGAAAAGAGATACTCGACGCCCAAAAGAAAATCCTATCGTTTCCGTAGAAACGTATCTCGATTTAGTAGGACAATGCTGGGTACCCAGGGTATTTCAAATGGACGCAAATTGTTGTGTTAATTTGTCAATGTGAGGGAGCGAGGGTTGCAGTAAAGGAGGAATAATGCATCGGAAGAGAGATACTCGACTCCCAAAAGAAAACCCTATCGTTTCCGTAGAAACGTATCTCGATTTAGAAGGACAATGCAGGGAACCCAGAGTATTTCATATGGACGCAAATTGTGTGTTAATTTGTCAATGTGAGGGAGCGAGGGATGCAGTAAACGAGGATTAATGCATCGGAAGAGAGATACTCGACTCCCAAAAGAAACCCCTATCGTTTCCGTAGAAACGTATCTCGATTTAGAAGGACAATGCAGGGAACCCAGAGTATTTCATATGGACGCAAATTATGTGTTAATTTGTCAATGTGAGGGAGCGAGGGATGCAGTAAAGGAGGAATAATGCATCGGAAGAGAGATACTCGACTCCCAAAAGAAAACCCTATCGTTTCCGTAGAAACGTATCTCGATTTAGAAGGACAATGCAGGGTACACAGGATATTTCAAATGGACGCAAATTGTGTGTTAATTTGTCAATGTGAGGGAGCGAGGGATGCAGTAAAGGAGGAATAATGCATCGGAAGAGAGATAATAGACTCCCAAAAGAAAACCCTATCGTTTCCGTAGAAACGTATCTCGATTTAGAAGGACAATGCAGGGTACCCAGGGTATTTCAAATGGACGCAAATTGTTGTGTTAATTTGTCAATGTGAGGGAGCGAGGGATGCAGTAAAGGAGGAATAATGCATCGGAAGAGAGATACTCGACTCCCAAAATAAAACCCTATCGTTTCCGTAGAGACGTATCTCGATTTAGAAGGACAATGCAGGGTACCCAGGGTATTTCAAATGGACGCAAATTGTTGTGTTAATTTGTCAATGTGAGGGAGCGAGGGATGCAGTAAACGAGGAATAATGTATCGGAAGAGAGATACTCGACTCCCAAAAGAAAACCCTATCGTTTCCGTAGAAACGTATCTCGATTTAGAAGGACAATGCAGGGAACACAGAGAATTTCATATGGACGCAAATTGTGTGTTAATTTGTCAATGTGAGGGAGCGAGGGATGCAGTAAATGAGGAATAATGCATCGGAAAAGAGATACTCGACTCCCAAAAAAAACCCCATCGTTTCCGTAGAAACGTATCTGGATTTAGAAGGACAATGCAGGGAACCCAGAGTATTTCACATGGACGCAAATTATGTGTTAATTCGTCAATGTGAGTGAGCGAGGGATCCCGTAAAGGAGGAATAACGCATCGGAAAAGAGATACTCGACTCCCAAAAGAAAATCGTTTCGTTTCCGTAGAAACGTATCTCGATTTAGAAGGACAATGCAGGGAACCCAGAGTATTTCATATGGACGCAAATTGTGTGTTAATTCGTCAATGTGGGGAAGCGAGGGATCCCGTAAAGGAGGAATAATGCATCGGAAGTGAGATACTCGACTCCCAAAAGAAAACCCTATCGTTTCCGTAGAAACGTATCTCGATTTAGAAGGACAATGCAGGGTACCCAGGGTATTTCAAATGGACGCAAATTGTTGTGTTAATTTGTGAATGTGAGGGAGCGAGGGATGCAGTAAAGGAGGAATAATGTATCGGAAGAGAGATACTCGACTCCCAAAAGAAAACCCTATCGTTTCCGTAGAAACGTATCTCGATTTAGAAGGACAATGCAGGGAACCCAGAGAATTTCATATGGACGCAAATTGTGTGTTAATTTGTCAATGTGAGGGAGCGAGGGATGCAGTAAAGGAGGAATAATGCATCGGAAGAGAGATACTCGACTCCCAAAAGAAAACCCTATCGTTTCCGTAGAAACGTATCTCGATTTAGAAGGACAATGCAGGGAACCCAGGGTATTTAATATGGACGCAAATTGTGTGTTAATTCGGCAATGTGAGAGAGCGAAGGATGCAGTAAGTGAGGAATAATGCATCGGAAAAGAGATACTCGACGCCCAAAAGAAAATCCTATCGTTTCCGTAGAAACGTTCTCGATTTGGAAAGACAATGCAGGGAACCCAGAGTACTTCATATGGACGCAAATTGTGTGTTAATTCGTCAATGTGAGTGAGCGAGGGATCCCGTAAAGGAGGAATAACGCATCGGAAAAGAGATACTCGACTCCCAAAAGAAAATCGTATCGTTTCCGTAGAAACGTATCTCGATTTAGAAGGACAATGCAGGGAACCCAGAGTATTTCATATGGACGCAAATTGTGTGTTAATTCGTCAATGTGGGGAAGCGAGGGATCCCGTAAAGGAGGAATAATGCATCGGAAGAGAGATACTCGACTCCCAAAAGAAAACCCTATCGTTTCCGTAGAAACGTATCTCGATTTAGAAGGACAATGCAGGGTACCCAGGGTATTTCAAATGGACGCAAATTGTTGTGTTAATTTGTGAATGTGAGGGAGCGAGGGATGCAGTAAAGGAGGAATAATGCATCGGAAGAGAGATACTCGACTCCCAAAAGAAAACCCTATCGTTTCCGTAGAAACGTATCTCGATTTAGAAGGACAATGCAGGGAACCCAGAGAATTTCATATGGACGCAAATTGTGTGTTAATTTGACAATGTGAGGGAGCGAGGGATGCAGTAAAGGAGGAATAATGCATCGGAAGAGAGATACTCGACTCCCAAAAGAAAACCCTATCGTTTCCGTAGAAACGTATCTCGATTTAGAAGGACAATGCAGGGAACCCAGGGTATTTAATATGGACGCAAATTAGGTGTTAATTCGGCAATGTGAGAGAGCGAAGGATGCAGTAAGTGAGGAATAATGCATCGGAAAAGAGATACTCGACGCCCAAAAGAAAATCTTATCGTTTCCGTAGAAACGTTCTCGATTTGGAAAGACAATGCAGGGAACCCAGAGTACTTCATATGGACGCAAATTGTGTGTTAATTCGTCAATGTGAGTGAGCGAGGGATCCCGTAAAGGAGGAATAACGCATCGGAAAAGAGATACTCGACTCCCAAAAGAAAATCGTATCGTTTCCGTAGAAACGTATCTCGATTTAGAAGGACAATGCAGGGAACCCAGAGTATTTCATATGGACGCAAATTGTGTGTTAATTCGTCAATGTGGGGAAGCGAGGGATCCCGTAAAGGAGGAATAATGCATCGGAAGAGAGATACTCGACTCCCAAAAGAAAACCCTATCGTTTCCGTAGAAACGTATCTCGATTTAGAAGGACAATGCAGGGTACCCAGGGTATTTCAAATGGACGCAAATTGTTGTGTTAATTTGTCAATGTGAGGGAGCGAGGGATGCAGTAAAGGAGGAATAATGCATCGGAAGAGAGATACTCGACTCCCAAAAGAAAACCCTATCGTTTCCATAGAAACGTATCTCGATTTAGAAGGACGATGCAGGGAACCCAGAGAATTTCATATGGACGCAAATTGTGTGTTAATTTGTCAATGTGAGGGAGCGAGGGATGCAGTAATGGAGGAATAATGCATCGGTAGTGAGATACTCGACTCCCAAAAGAAAACCCTATCGTTTCCGTTGAAACGTATCTCGATTTAGAAGGACAATGCAGGGTACCCAGGGTATTTCAAATGGACGCAAATTGTTGTGTTAATTTGTTAATGTGAGGGAGCGAGGGATGCAGTAAAGGAGGAATAATGCATCGGAAGAGAAATACTCGACTCCCAAAAAAAACCCCATCGTTTCCGTAGAAACGTATCTCGGTTTAGAAGGACAATGCAGGGAACCCAGAGTATTTCATATTTACGCAAATTATGTGTTAATTCGTCAATGTGCGTGAGCGAGGGAATGCAGTAAAGGAGGAATAATGCATCGGAAAAGAGATACTCGACTCCCAAAAGAAAATCCTATTGTTTCCGTAGAAACGTATCTCGATTTAGAAGGACAATGCAGGGAACACAGGGTATTTAATATGGACGCAAATTGTGTGTTAATTCGTCAATGTGAGAGAGCGAAGGATGCAGTAAGTGAGGAATAATGCATCGGAAAAGAGATACTCGACGCCCAAAAGAAAATCCTATCGTTTCCGTAGAAACGTTCTCGATTTGGAAAGACAATGCAGGGAACCCAGTGTACTTCACATGGACGCAAATTGTGTGTTAATTCGTCAATGTGAGTGAGCGAGGGATCCCGTAAAGGAGGAATAACGCATCGGAAAAGAGATACTCGACTCCCAAAAGAAAATCGTTTCGTTTCCGTAGAAACGTATCTCGATTTAGAAGGACAATGCAGGGAACCCAGAGTATTTCATATGGACGCAAATTGTGTGTTAATTCGTCAATGTGGGGAAGCGAGGGATCCCGTAAAGGAGGAATAATGCATCGGAAGTGAGATACTCGACTCCCAAAAGAAAACCCTATCGTTTCCGTAGAAACGTATCTCGATTTAGAAGGACAATGCAGGGTACCCAGGGTATTTCAAATGGACGCAAATTGTTGTGTTAATTTGTGAATGTGAGGGAGCGAGGGATGCAGTAAAGGAGGAATAATGCATCGGAAGAGAGATACTCGACTCCCAGAAGAAAACCCTATCGTTTCCGTAGAAACGTATCTCGATTTAGAAGGACAATGCAGGGAACCCAGAGAATTTCATATGGACGCAAATTGTGTGTTAATTTGTCAATGTGAGGGAGCGAGGGATGCAGTAAAGGAGGAATAATGCATCGGAAGAGAGATACTCGACTCCCAAAAGAAAACCCTATCGTTTCCGTAGAAACGTATCTCGATTTAGAAGGACAATGCAGGGAACCCAGGGTATTTAATATGGACGCAAATTGTGTGTTAATTCGTCAATGTGAGAGAGCGAAGGATGCAGTAAGTGAGGAATAATGCATCGGAAAAGAGATACTCGACGCCCAAACGAAAATCCTATCGTTTCCGTAGAAACGTTCTCGATTTGGAAAGACAATGCAGGGAACCCAGAGTACTTCATATGGACGCAAATTGTGTGTTAATTCGTCAATGTGAGTGAGCGAGGGATCCCGTAAAGGAGGAATAACGCATCGGAAAAGAGATACTCGACTCCCAAAAGAAAATCGTATCGTTTCCGTAGAAACGTATCTCGATTTAGAAGGACAATACAGGGAACCCAGAGTATTGCATATGGACGCAAATTGTGTGTTAATTCGTCAATGTGGGGAAGCGAGGGATCCCGTAAAGGAGGAATAATGCATCGGAAGAGAGATACTCGACTCCCAAAAGAAAACCCTATCGTTTCCGTAGAAACGTATCTCGATTTAGAAGGACAATGCAGGGTACCCAGGGTATTTGAAATGGACGCAAATTGTTGTGTTAATTTGTGAATGTGAGGGAGCGAGGGATGCAGTAAAGGAGGAATAATGCGTCGGAAGAGAGATACTCGACTCCCAAAAGAAAACCCTATCGTTTCCGTAGAAACGTATCTCGATTTAGAAGGACGATGCAGGGTACCCAGAGAATTTCATATGGACGCAAATTGTGTGTTAATTTGTCAATGTGAGGGAGCGAGGGATGCAGTAAAGGAGGAATAATGCATCGGTAGAGAGATACTCGACTCCCAAAAGAAAACCCTATCGTTTCCGTTGAAACGTATCTCGATTTAGAAGGACATGCAGGGTACCCAGGGTATTTCAAATGGACGCAAATTGTTGTGTTAATTTGTCAATGTGAGGGAGCGAGGGATGCAGTAAAGGAGGAATAATGCATCGGAAGAGAGATACTCGACTCCCAAAAGAAAACCCTATCGTTTCCGTAGAAACGTATCTCGATTTAGAAGGACGATGCAGGGAACCCAGAGAATTTCATATGGACGCAAATTGTGTGTTAATTTGTCAATGTGAGGGAGCGAGGGATGCAGTAAAGGAGGAATAATGCATCGGTAGAGAGATACTCGACTCCCAAAAGAAAACCCTATCGTTTCCGTTGAAACGTATCTCGATTTAGAAGGACAATGCAGGGTACCCAGGGTATTTCAAATGGACGCTAATTGTTGTGTTAATTTGTTAATGTGAGGGAGCGAGGGATGCAGTAAAGGAGGAATAATGCATCGGAAGAGAGATACTCGACTCCCAAAAAAAACCCCATCGTTTCCGTAGAAACGTATCTCGATTTAGAAGGACAATGCAGGGAACCCAGAGTATTTCATATGGACGCAAATTATGTGTTAATTCGTCAATGTGCGTGAGCGAGGGAATGCAGTAAAGGAGGAATAATGCATCGGAAAAGAGATACTCGACTCCCAAAAGAAAATCCTATTGTTTCCGTAGAAACGTATCTCGATTTAGAAGGACAATGCAGGGAACCCAGAGAATTTCATATGGACGCAAATTGTGTGTTAATTTGTCAATGTGAGGGAGCGAGGGATGCAGTAAAGGAGGAATAATGCATCGGAAGAGAGATACTCGACTCCCAAAAGAAAACCCTATCGTTTCCGTAGAAACGTATCTCGATTTAGAAGGACAATGCAGGGAACCCAGGGTATTTAATATGGACGCAAATTGTGTGTTAATTCGTCAATGTGAGAGAGCGAAGGATGCAGTAAGTGAGGAATAATGCATCGGAAAAGAGATACTCGACGCCCAAACGAAAATCCTATCGTTTCCGTAGAAACGTTCTCGATTTGGAAAGACAATGCAGGGAACCCAGAGTACTTCATATGGACGCAAATTGTGTGTTAATTCGTCAATGTGAGTGAGCGAGGGATCCCGTAAAGGAGGAATAACGCATCGGAAAAGAGATACTCGACTCCCAAAAGAAAATCGTATCGTTTCCGTAGAAACGTATCTCGATTTAGAAGGACAATACAGGGAACCCAGAGTATTTCATATGGACGCAAATTGTGTGTTAATTCGTCAATGTGGGGAAGCGAGGGATCCCGTAAAGGAGGAATAATGCATCGGAAGAGAGATACTCGACTCCCAAAAGAAAACCCTATCGTTTCCGTAGAAACGTATCTCGATTTAGAAGGACAATTCAGGGTACCCAGGGTATTTCAAATGGACGCAAATTGTTGTGTTAATTTGTCAATGTGAGGGAGCGAGGGATGCAGTAAAGGAGGAATAATGCATCGGAAGAGAGATACTCGACTCCCAAAAGAAAACCCTATCGTTTCCGTAGAAACGTATCTCGATTTAGAAGGACGATGCAGGGAACCCAGAGAATTTCATATGGACGCTAATTGTGTGTTAATTTGTCAATGTGAGGGAGCGAGGGATGCAGTAAAGGAGGAATAATGCATCGGTAGAGAGATACTCGACTCCCAAAAGAAAACCCTATCGTTTCCGTTGAAACGTATCTCGATTTAGAAGGACATGCAGGGTACCCAGGGTATTTCAAATGGACGCAAATTGTTGTGTTAATTTGTCAATGTGAGGGAGCGAGGGATGCAGTAAAGGACGAATAATGCATCGGAAGAGAGATACTCGACTCCCAAAAGAAAACCCTATCGTTTCCGTAGAAACGTATCTCGATTTAGAAGGACAATGCAGGGAACCCAGAGTATTTCATATGGACGCAAATTGTGTGTTAATTTGTCAATGTGAGGGAGCGAGGGATGCAGTAAACGAGGAATAATGCATCGGAAGAGAGATACTCGACTCCCAAAAGAAAACCCTATCGTTTCCGTAGAAACGTATCTCGATTTAGAAGGACAATGCAGGGAACCCAGAGTATTTCATATGGACGCAAATTGTGTGTTAATTTGTCAATGTGAGGGAGCGAGGGATGCAGTAAACGAGGAATAATGCATCGGAAGAGAGATACTCGACTCCCAAAAGAAAACCCTATCGTTTCCGTAGAAACGTATCTCGATTTAGAAGGACAATGCAGGGAACCCAGAGTATTTCATATGGACGCAAATTGTTTGTTAATTTGTCAATGTGAGGGAGCGAGGGATGCAGTAAAGGAGGAATAATGCATCGGAAGAGAGATACTCGACTCCCAAAAGAAAACCCTATCGTTTCCGTAGAAACGTATCTCGATTTAGAAGGACAATGCAGGGTACCCAGGGTATTTCAAATGGACGCAAATTGTGTGTTAATTTGTCAATGTGAGGGAGCGAGGGATGGAGTAAAGGAGGAATAATGCATCGGAAGAGAGATACTAGACTCCCAAAAGAAAACCCTATCGTTTCCGTAGAAACGTATCTCGATTTAGAAGGACAATGCAGGGTACCCAGGGTATTTCAAATGGACGCAAATTGTTGTGTTAATTTGTCAATGTGAGGGAGCGAGGGATGCAGTAAAGGAGGAATAATGCATCGGAAGAGAGATACTCGACTCCCAAAAGAAAACCCTATCGTTTCCGTAGAGACGTATCTCGATTTAGAAGGACAATGCAGGGTACCCAGGGTATTTCAAATGGACGCAAATTGTGTGTTAATTGGTCAATGTGAGGGAGCGAGGGATGCAGTAAAGGAGGAATAATGCATCGGAAGAGAGATACTCGACTCCCAAAAGAAAACACTATCGTTTCCGTAGAAACGTATCTCGATTTAGAAGGACAATGCAGGGTACCCAGGGTATTTCAAATGGACGCAAATTGTTGTGTTAATTTGTCAATGTGAGGGAGCGAGGGTTGCAGTAAACGAGGAATAATGCATCGGAAGAGAGATACTCGACTCCCAAAAGAAAACACTATCGTTTCCGTAGAAACGTATCTCGATTTAGAAGGACAATGCAGGGTACCCAGGGTATTTCAAATGGACGCAAATTGTTGTGTTAATTTGTCAATGTGAGGGAGCGAGGGATGCAGTAAAGGAGGAATAATGCATCGGAAGAGAGATACTCGACACCCAAAAGAAAACCCTATCGTTTCCGTAGAAACGTATCTCGATTTAGAAGGACAATGCAGGGAATCCAGAGTATTTCATATGGACGCAAATTGTGTGTTAATTTGTCAATGTGAGGGAGCGAGGGATGCAGTAAACGAGGAATAATGCATCGGAAGAGAGATACTCGACTCCCAAAAGAAAACCCTATCGTTTCCGTAGAAACGTATCTCGATTTAGAAGGACAATGCAGGGAACCCAGAGTATTTCATATGGACGCAAATTGTGTGTTAATTTGTCAATGTGAGGGAGCGAGGGATGCAGTAAAGGAGGAATAATGCATCGGAAGAGAGATACTCGACTCTCAAAAGAAAACCCTATCGTTTCCGTAGAAATGTATCTCGATTTAGAAGGACAATGCAGGGAACACAGAGTATTTCATATGGACGCAAATTGTGTGTTAATTTGTCAATGTGAGGGAGCGAGGGATGCGGTAAAGGAGGAATAATGCATCGGAAGAGAGATACTCGACTCCCAAAAGAAAACCCTATCGTTTCCGTAGAAACGTATCTCGATTTAGAAGGACAATGCAGGGTACCCAAAGTACTTCAAATGGACGCAAATTGTTGTGTTAATTTGTCAATGTGAGGGAGCGAGGGATGCAGTAAAGGAGGAATAATGCATCGGAAAAGAGATACTCGACTCCCAAAAGAAAATCCTATCGTTTCCGTAGAAACGTATCTCGATTTAGAAGGACAATGCAGGGAACCCAGAGTATTTCATATGGACGCAAATTGTGAGTTAATTTGTCAATGTGAGGGAGCAAGGGATGCAGTAAAGGAGGAACAATGCATCGGAAGAGAGATACTCGACTCCCAAAAGAAAATCCTATCGTTTCCGTACAAACGTATCTCGATTTAGAAGGACAATGCAGGGAACCCAGAGTGTTTCATATGGACGCAAATTGTGAGTTAATTTGTCAATGTGAGGGAGCAAGGGATGCAGTAAAGGAGGAATAATGCATCGGAAAAGAGATACTCGACTCCCAAAAGAAAACCCTAGCGATTCCGTAGAAACGTATCCCGATTTAGAAGGACAATGCTGGGAACCCAGGGTATTTCATATGGACGCAAATTGTTGTGTTAATTTGTCAATATGAGGGAGCGAGGGATGCAGTAAAGGAGGAATATTGCATCGGAAAAGAGATACTCGACTCCCAAAAGAAAATCCTATCGTTTCCGTAGAAACGTATCTCGATTTAGAAGGACAATGCAGGGAACCCAGAGTATTTCATATAGACGCAAATTGTGAGTTAATTTGTCAATGTGAGGGAGCAAGGGATGCAGTAAAGGAGGAATAATGCATCGGAAGAGAGATACTCGACTCCCAAAAGAAAATCCTATCGTCTCCGTAGAAACGTATCTCGATTTAGAAGGACAATGCAGGGAACACAGGGTATTTCAAATGGACGCAAATTGTTGTGTTAATTTGTCAATGTGAGGGAGCGAGGGATGCAGTAAAGGAGGAATAATGCATCGGAAAAGAGATACTCGACTCCCAAAAGGAAATCCTATCGTTTCCGTAGAAACGTATCTCGATTTAGGAGGACAATGCAGGGAACCCAGAGTATTTCATATGGACGCAAATTGTGAGTTAATTTGTCAATGTGAGGGAGCAAGGGATGCAGTAAAGGAGGAATAATTCATCGGAAGAGAGATACTCGACTCCCAAAGAAAATCCTATCGTCTCCATAGAAACGTATCTCGCTTTAGAAGGACAATGCAGGGTACCCAGGGTATTTCAAATGGACGCAAATTGTTGTATTAATTTGTCAATGTGAGGGAGCGAGGGATGCAGTAAAGGAGGAATAATGCATCGGAAAAGAGATACTCGACTCCCAAAAGAAAATCCTATCGTTTCCGTAGAAACGTATCTCGATTTAGAAGGACAATGCAGGGAACCCAGAGTATTTCATATGGACTCAATTTGTGAGTTAATTTGTCAATGTGAGGGAGCAAGGGATGCAGTAAAGGAGGAATAATGCATCGGAAGAGAGATACTCGACTCCCAAAAGAAAATCCTATCGTCTCCGTAGAAACGTACCTCGATTTAGAAGGACAATGCAGGGTACCCAGGGTATTTCAAATGGACGCAAATTTTTGTGTTAATTTGTCAATGTGAGGGAGTGAGGGATGCAGTAAAGGAGGAATAATGCATCGGAAAAGAGATACTCGACTCCCAAAAGAAAATCCTATCGTTTCCGTAGAAACGTAACTCGATTTAGAAGGACAATGCAGGGAACCCAGGGTATTTCATATGGACGCAATTGTGTGTTAATTCGTCAATGTGGGGGAGCGAGGGATGCAGTAAAGGAGGTATAATGCATCGGAAAAGAGATACTCGACTCCCAAAAGAAAATCCTATCGTTTCCGTAGAAACGTATCTCGATTTAGGAGGACAATGCAGGGAACCCAGAGTACTTCATATGGACGCAAATTGTGTGTTAATTCGTCAATGTGGGGAAGCGAGGGATCCTGTAAAGGAGGAATAATGCATCGGAAGAGAGATACTCGACTCCCAAAAGAAAACCCTATCGTTTCCGTAGAAACGTATCTCGATTCAGAAGGACAATGCAGGGTACCCAGGGTATTTCAAATGGACGCAAATTGTTGTGTTAATTTGTGAATGTGAGGGAGCGAGGGATGCAGTAAAGGAGGAATAATGCATCGGAAGAGAGATACTCGACTCCAAAAAGAAAACCCTATCGTTTCCGTAGAAACGTATCTCGATTTAGAAGGACAATGCAGTGAACACAGAGAATTACATATGGACGCAAATTATGTGTTAATTTGTCAATGTGAGGGAGCGAGGGATGCAGTAAAGGAGGAATAATGCATCGGAAGAGAGATACTCGACTCCCAAAAAAAAACCCTATCGTTTCCGTAGAAACGTATCTCGATTTAGAAGGACAATGCAGGGTACCCAGGGTATTTCAAATGGACGCAAATTGTTGTGTTAATTTGTCAATATGAGGGAGCGAGGGATGCAGTAAAGGAGGAATAATGCATCGGAAGAGAGATACTCGACTCCCAAAAGAAAACCCAATCGTTTCCGTAGAAACGTATCTCGATTTAGAAGGACAATGCAGGGAACCCAGATTATTTCATATGGACGCAAATTGTGTGTTAATTTGTCAATGTGAGGGAGCGAGGGATGCAGTAAACGAGGAATAATGCATCGGAAGAGAGATACTCGACTCCCAAAAGAAAACCCTATCGTTTCCGTAGAAACGTATCTCGATTTAGAAGGACAATGCAGGGAACCCAGAGTATTTCATATGGACGCAAATTGTGTGTTAATTTGTCAATGTGAGGGAGCGAGGGATGCAGTAAAGGAGGAATAATGCATCGGAAAAGAGATACTCGACTCCCAAAAAAAACCCCATCGTTTCCGTAGAAACGTACCTCGATTTAGAAGGACAATGCAGGGAACCCAGAGTATTTCATATGGACGCAAATTATGTGTTAATTCGTCAATGTGCGTGAGCGAGGGATGCAGTAAAGGAGGAATAATGCATCGGAAAAGAGATACTCGACTCCCAAAAGAAAATCCTACTGTTTCTGTAGAAACGTATCTTGATTTAGAAGGACAATGCAGGGAACCGAGGGTATTTAATATGGACGCAAATTGTGTGTTAATTCGTCAATGTGAGGGAGCGAAGGATGCAGTAAGTGAGGAATAATGCATCGGAAAAGAGATACTCGACGCCCAAAAGAAAATCCTATCGCTTCCGTAGAAACGTTCTCGATTTGGAAAGACAATGCAGGGAACCCAGAGTATTTCATATGGACGCAAATTGTGTGTTAATTTGTCAATGTGAGGGAGCGAGGGATGCAGTAAAGGAGGAATAATGCATCGGAAGAGAGATACTCGACTCCCAAAAGAAAACTCTATCGTTTCCGTAGAAACGTATCTCGATTTAGAAGGACAATGCAGGGTACCCAGGGTACTTCAAATGGACGCAAATTGTTGTGTTAATTTGTCAATGTGAGGGAGCGAGGGATGCAGTAAAGTAGGAATAATGCATCGGAAGAGAGAGACTCGACTCCCAAAAGAAAACCCTATCGTTTCCGTAGAAACGTATCTCGATTTAGAAGGACAATGCAGGGTACCCAGGGTATTTCAAATGGACGCAAATTGTGTGTTAATTTGTCAATGTGAGGGAGCGAGGGATGCAGTAAAGGAGGAATAATGCATCGGAAGAGAGATACTAGACTCCCAAAAGAAAACCCTATCGTCTCCGTAGAAACGTCTCTCGATTTAGAAGGACAATGCAGGGTACCCAGGGTATTTCAAATGGACGCAAATTGTTGTGTTAATTTGTCAATGTGAGGGAGCGAGGGATGCAGTAAAGGAGGAATAATGCATCGGAAGAGAGATACTCGACTCCCAAAAGAAAACCCTATCGTTTCCGTAGAGACGTATCTCGATTTAGAAGGACAATGCAGGGTACCCAGGGTATTTCAAATGGACGCAAATTGTTGTGTTAATTTGTTAATGTGAGGGAGCGAGGGATGCAGTAAACGAGGAATAATGCATCGGAAGAGAGATACTCGACTCCCAAAAGAAAACCCTATCGTTTCCGTAGAAACGTATCTCGATTTAGAAGGACAATGCAGGGAACCCAGAGTATTTCATATGGACGCAAATTGTGTGTTAATTTGTCAATGTGAGGGAGCGAGGGATGCAGTAAAGGAGGAATAATGCATCGAAAAGAGATACTCGACTCCCAAAAAAACCCCATCGTTTCCGTAGAAACGTATCTCGATTTAGGACAATGCAGGGAACCCAGAGTATTTCATATGGACGCAAATTGTGTGTTAATTTGTCAATGTGAGGGAGCGAGGGATGCAGTAAAGGAGGAATAATGCATCGGATGAGAGATACTCGACTCCCAAAAGAAAACCCTATCGTTTCCGTAGAAACGTATCTCGATTTAGAAGGACAATGCAGGGTACCCAGGGTATTTCAAATGGACGCAAATTGTTGAGTTAATTTGTCAATGTGAGGGAGCGAGGGATGCAGTAAAGTAGGAATAATGCATCGGAAGAGAGAGACTCGACTCCCAAAAGAAAACCCTATCGTTTCCGTAGAAACGTATCTCGATTTAGAAGGACAATGCAGGGAACTCAGAGTATTTCATATGGACGCAAATTGTGAGTTAATTTGTCAATGTGAGGGAGCAAGGGATGCAGTAAAGGAGGAATAATGCATCGGAAGAGAGATACTCGACTCCCAAAAGAAAATCCTATCGTCTCCGTAGAAACGTATCTCGGTTTAGAAGGACAATGCAGGGTACCCAGGGTATTTCAAATGGACGCAAATTGTTGTGTTAATTTGTCAATGTGTGGGAGCGAGGGATGCAGTAAAGGAGGAATAATGCATCGGAAAAGAGATACTCGACTCCCAAAAGGAAATCCTATCGTTTCCGTAGAAACGTATCTCGATTTAGGAGGACAATGCAGGGAACCCAGAGTATTTCATATGGACGCAAATTGTGAGTTAATTTGTCAATGTGAGGGAGCAAGGGATGCAGTAAAGGAGGAATAATTCATCGGAAGAGAGATACTCTACTCCCAAAGAAAATCCTATCGTCTCCATTGAAACGTATCTCGCTTTAGAAGGATAATGCAGGGTACCCAGGGTATTTCAAATGGACGCAAATTGTTGTGTTAATTTGTCAATGTGAGGGAGCGAGGGATGCAGTAAAGGAGGAATAATGCATCGGAAAAGAGATACTCGACTCCCAAAAGAAAATCCTATCGTTTCCGTAGAAACGTATCTCGATTTAGAAGGACAATGCAGGGAACCCAGAGTATTTCATATGCACTCAATTCGTGAGTTAATTTGTCAATGTGAGGGAGCAAGGGATGCAGTAAAGGAGGAATAGTGCATCGGAAGAGAGATACTCGACTCCCAAAAGAAAACCCTATCGTTTCCGTAGAAACGTATCTCGATTTAGAAGGACAATGCAGGGTACCCAGGGTACTTCAAATGGACGCAAATTGTTGTGTTAATTTGTCAATGTGAGGGAGCGAGGGATGCAGTAAAGTAGGAATAATGCATCGGAAGAGAGAGACTCGACTCCCAAAAGAAAACCCTATCGTTTCCGTAGAAACGTATCCCGATTTAGAAGGACAATGCGGGGAACCCAGAGTATTTCATATGGACGCAAATTGTGATTTAATTTGTCAATGTGAGGGAGCAAGGGATGCAGTAAAGGAGGAATAATGCATCGGAAGAGAGATACTCGACTCCCAAAAGAAAATCCTATCGTCTCCGTAGAAACGTATCTCGATTTAGAAGGACAATGCAGGGTACCCAGGGTATTTCAAATGGACGCAAATTGTTGTGTTAATTTGTCAATGTGAGGGAGCGAGGGATGCAGTAAAGGAGGGATAATGCATCGGAAAAGAGATACTCGACTCCCAAAAGGAAATCCTATCGTTTCCGTAGAAACGTATCTCGATTTAGGAGGACAATGCAGGGAACCCAGAGTATTTCATATGGACGCAAATTGTGAGTTAATTTGTCAATGTGAGGGAGCAAGGGATGCAGTAATGGAGGAATAATTCATCGGAAGAGAGATACTCGACTCCCAAAGAAAATCCTATCGTCTCCATAGAAACGTATCTCGCTTTAGAAGGACAATGCAGGGTACACAGGGTATTTCAAATGGACGCAAATTGTTGTGTTAATTTGTCAATGTGAGGGAGCGAGGGATGCAGTAAAGGAGGAATAATGCATCGGAAAAGAGATACTCGACTCCCAAAAGAAAATCCTATCGTTTCCGTAGAAACGTATCTCGATTTAGAAGGACAATGCAGGGAACCCAGAGTATTTCATATGGACTCAATTTGTGAGTTAATTTCTCAATGTGAGGGAGCAAGGGATGCAGTAAAGGAGGAATAATGCATCGGAAGAGAGATACTCGACTCCCAAAAGAAAATCCTATCGTCTCCGTAGAAACGTATCTCGATTTAGAAGGACAATGAAGGGTACCCAGGGTATTTCAAATGGACGCAAATTGTTGTGTTAATTTGTCAATGTGAGGGAGCGAGGGATGCAGTAAAGGAGGAATAATGCATCGGAAAAGAGATACTCGACTCCCAAAAAAAACCCCATCGTTTCCGTAGAAACGTACCTCGATTTAGAAGGACAATGCAGGGAACCCAGAGTATTTCATATGGACGCAAATTATGTGTTAATTCGTCAATGTGCGTGAGCGAGGGATGCAGTAAAGGAGGAATAATGCATCGGAAAAGAGATACTCGACTCCCAAAAGAAAATCCTACTGTTTCTGTAGAAACGTATCTCGATTTAGAAGGACAATGCAGGGAACCGAGGGTATTTAATATCGACGCAAATTGTGTGTTAATTCGTCAATGTGAGGGAGCGAAGGATGCAGTAAGTGAGGA